>NC_057796.1:249836611-250024437 GCF_018294505.1 Triticum aestivum
GGGCCGGCGGCGCGGGGAACGGAGCGGGGCCACGTGGCAGGCTGGGAGAGGCCGGGCGCGGTGGCGGGTGCGTCCGGTGGCGGCGGGGTGATTTGATCTAGGGTTAGGGTGGTTTTTGCCCGAGATTTTGGAGGGGGGAGGTATTTTTATTGGTAGAGGGAGCTAGGAGACTCCAAATGGAGCACAGTTTTCGCCCACACGATCGTGATCGAACGACCTAGAGCATGGAGGGGACTTAGGTGGGTTTTGGGCTGTTTGGAGGGGGGTTTTGCTGCAACACACAAAAGACCTTTGCGGTTACCCGGTTAACCGTTGGAGCATCAAACGACCTCCAAATGGAACGAAACTTGACAGGTGGTCTACCGGTGGTATACCAAGGCAACTTGGGAAGACTCGGTCCATTATGAGAACGTTCAACACTCGCTCACGAAAATAAAACAAGAGGGGTGCGCCGGTGCACGTGGGAGTGTCGGATTGCAAAACGGACAACGGGGAAAATGCTCGGATGCATGAGACGAACACGTATGCAAATGAGATGCGCATGATGACATGATATGAGATGCAAGACATGAACAAAATGCAAAACGAAAGACAAAACCTAACCACGGAGGGAATATCATAACACATAGCCGAAAATGGCAAGAGTCGGAGTTACAAATATGGAAAGTTACATCCGGGGTGTTACAAAGGTGCAGTGGGCGAAGATGGACGCCGTCAAGCTCGCGGCCGAGGGACCGCCTACGGGTAAGGAGCACCACATGCCCGAGCGGTATTTGGTGATGTCCTGAAGGGATCCCGCATTGTAGAGAGCCAGTGTGCAAAAGACATTATCTTTGAATGAAAACATTCATGTTATCCCATCCTGTATTATCAAACAAAGCCAATATGTAATATAATGCTTGTTGTTTGTGCTAAAAAATTTCCTCCTGTGCGACCGTTTTATTAAATCTGAGAGTTGGCCAGTCGGCGGCTTCAGCCCCCACGTAGGTAGTACGGGGGTGTTCGGGTTGAAACCTAAACACTCTTGATCCAAGAGTTTGGTCCTTGAAGGAGGTGCTTAGCGCAGCGAACCCGGCAATCGGACTATGTTGCTTTATCACCCTCACTTGGCCATAGGAGTTTGACAATAGAAATGTAGGCGCAGCCCCTAGTTAATATTTGTTAATCCAGACTAGGGTGTTGTAGACACCTGATAGGGTAGAGGCCGATCCGTCGCATAATGCGGAAAAAATCGCAAGAGATTTTAACCTCCGAATAGCTGACCAGCTCTCGCCGCATCATGACAGTCAGTTTTCGGCTTTCTCTACTGAGGTGTTTACCCGGATAAACTAGAAACACAATCGCAATAGTTCTCCCTTTACTACCTTAGCCGATAGGATGGAATGTAAGGTAGTAAGCACAAGAGCCGGGCAACCCAACTATTGACCAAAGACATGATTCGAAGCCCATGCATATAATGCTCAATTCGGGGTGCCGAACTATACTGTAAAAGTGTTTGGACTTTGTTGCCGTAGTATGAAGCGCAATGAAGCCCCTGGCGAATTAAAGCGTACCAAAGTGTACGGGTGCAATCGATAAGAATAGTGAAATGAAGTAGTAAGCCAGTGCCACATAAGTTGGGCCACAAACTGTTTCCAGTATAATTTGATTAATATGTCAAAGCGTATTTGTACAAATAGTGCGATAGGCAACAGGGCTATTTAACATGCCGAGATCAAGGGGGAGCTGCATGCGGGTCCTGAAAACAGGTGGAGTGATCGTCAAGAAGACCACCTAGAGATTCCCCCATACGTCTATGCTGCTTGCCGCCTTGGTATATCCATCCTTTGAAAGGATCGATGATCATACCGTCGTGAGGGGCCTATGGAAAAGAAACCAAAAAAGGATAAAAAGAAAAGGAAAAGTATGTGTGTCGAGGGGAGGTCGAGCCGTATGATGGACCATAATCGAGTTACGCCTCCGTCTATGCCCATGGTATTTTGAGTGCGTAGTTATGTACGCACGGTACGCACGCCGCCATTTGGTCGGGACTGAGACGGAGGCCGAATTGCTAGTCGAACTCCTGACGAGCTGGACTGTCAAGCTGCGGAGTAGTCCGGACTCGTTTGACAGTGTCCGGGAGCTTGGCCGCTGAATTAAAGTTCTGCTTGATAAGGCCGCTCTGTACTTCCGCTGCCAGGGCCGCGTTGTGCTCCTCGGTACGGAGGGAGCGTTCCGTGTTTCCATTGACTGTTATGACACCGCGTGGTCTGGGCATCTTGAGTTTGAGAGAAGCATAGTGTGGCACCGCATTGAATCAAGCAAATGCAGTTCGTCCGAGCAGTGCGTGATAGCCACTACGGAAAGGGACGATGTCGAAGATCAAGTCTTCGCTTTGGAAGTTGTCCGGGGATCCGAAGACGACTTCCAATGTGATTGAGCCCGTGCAGCGGGCCTCTACACCTGGAATTACTCCTTTAAAGGTAGTTTTTGTGGGCTTGATCCTTGATGGATCGATGCCCATCTTGCAGACTGTATCCTGATAGAGCAGGTTGAGGCTGCTGCCACCGTCCATGAGGACTCGCGTGAGGTGGAATCCATCAATCATTGGATCAAGGACCAGTGCGGCTGAACCGCCATGACGGATACTGGTCGGATGGTCCCTGCGATCAAAAGTGATCGGGCAGGACGACCATGGGTTGAATTTTGGGGCGACTGGCTCTATCGCGTAGACGTGCCTGAGCGCGCGTTTGCGCTCCCTCTTGGGGATATGAGTAACGTATATCATGCTCACTGTTTTGACTTGGGGGGACTTCCACTATCCCCCTGTGTTCGGCGGACGGGGCTCCTCGTCGTCGTCCTCACTTTGCGACCCCTTCTCCTTGTTCTCGGTATTTAACTTACCGGCTTGTTTAAAGACCCCACAGTTTCTATTGGTATGATTGGCTGGTTTATCGGGGGTGCCGTGGATCTGACATGGACGATCGAGTATGCGGTCCAAGCTGGATGAGCCTGGATTGTTTCTTTAAAATGGCTTCTTCCGCTGGCCGGACTTGGAGCCACTGAATCCGGCGTTGACCGCCGTGTCATCGGTATTGTCACCGTTGCTTCGACGCTTGTGCCTGTTGCGTTGGGGCTTGCCGTTGCTATTTCTGACTTCAGAGGTGCCAGGTTAGCTTGCATTATTATTGCTACGGGCTAGCCGGCTATCTTCGCCCGCGCAAAAGCGGGTCATAAGTGTCGTGAGGGCTGCCATGGACTTCGGCTTTTCTTGGCCGAGGTGTCGGGCGAGCCATTCGTCGCGGATGCTATGCTTAAAGGCCGCTAGGGCTTCAGCATCCGGACAGTCGACGATTTGGTTCTTTTTAGTTAAGAACCTAGTCCAGAATTTCCTGGCTGACTCTCCGGGCTATTGAACTATGTGACTTAAGTCATCGACATCCGGAGGTCGGACGTATGTACCCTGGAAGTTGTTGCGGAAGGCGTCTTCCAAGTCCTCCCAGCTGCCAATGGAGTTTTTAGGCAGGCTATTTAACCAGTGTCGAGCCGGTCCCTTGAGCTTTAGCGGGAGGTATTTGATGGCATGAAGATCATCACCGCGGGCCATATGAATATGGAGAAGAAAGTCCTCAATCCATACTGTGGGATCTGTTGTTCCATCATATGATTCGATATTCGCGGGTTTAAACCCTTCTGGGAATTCGTGCTCCATTACTTCATCAGTGAAGCAGAGCGGGTGTGCGGCGCCTCTATATCGGGACAAGTCGCGACGTAGCTCGGAGGTACGCCCCCGCGATCCGTAGATCGATCTGGTTTGGCCTGCTCTATTTTGCAGGTCCTACCACAGGTCATATGTATATCCCCGGGCTGTTGTGTCTCTACCTTTGCGGCGAGGTGGTATGGGCTGGTGTTTGGCTTGAGTTGCCGTTTTGTCCCGGCCATGTGGTGGTCGATCAGCCGCGTTATGCGCTGATGGTAAGGGGTCCAGTGCCTCGTTGTCGAATTGAGGTAGAAATTTACGCTTCGGGTAACTTTTGGTTGGGCGCTCGAGGCCGTATTCCTCGGCTGCCCGGACATTAGTCCACCTGTCATTGAGTAGGTCTTGATTAGCTTGAAGCTACTGCTGCTTCTTTTTCAGGCTCCTTGTTGTGGCTATTTGCCGGCGCTTAAAGCGCTCCTGCTCGAGAGGTGCCTCACGCACAATAAAGTCTTCGTTGCCGAGGCTCACCTCATCCTCGGAGAGTGGAAGATAATTACTATCCTCCGAGTCTTCGTTTTCGGCCTGTTCATCAGGGCTAACTTGCCCATCTTCCCGATCGTCCTGTTCGGAGGTTGGCTCGACGGGGTTTTCTTCGTCTTCGGCATCGTCCGGAGCATTGTTGTCTCTCGTGCCTGTATTGATGTCTCTTCCACGGCGTGATTTAGAGCGGCACCGTCGGCGCTTTGGCTGTATCTCAGGAGGTCTATCCTCTACTAGATTTTTCTCGTTATCGTCGTCACCCTCTTTGGGTGTATCCACCATGTACACGTCATACGAAGAGGTGGCCGCCCAGCATCCGGTAAACGGCGGGTTTTTGGCCTGCTCTTCTCCGGCATCGTCGTCCATACCGTCGATGTCTTCAGAGCCGTAATCGAGCATGTTAGTTAAGTCCTCGACAGTGGCTATGAAGTGGGTGGTGGGTGGGACGTAAAATTCCCCACTCTCAGCCCCTAGTCCAGGCTGGGCGTAGTTCGAACGTTGCTCCTCCGTAATGACGAGGGATCACATCAAGTCCAGAGCCTCGCTTAAAGGCAAGGTTTGGCCTGTGAGAAGAGAGTATGTGGAGTACGGCGGGAAGGAGACTCCTTGGTCGAGCTTACACGATGCTGACTCCGAGAGTTCGGAGCCAGTGTCCGGAGAAGGGTGCGGCTTCGTGATGGTTGCCAGTGACACTACTTCCTCTGGCTCTTCAGTACTGGTCTTGGTGGTCGTAGATAGTCCGATGGGCTCAGGAATCCCGTCTTCAAACCCGGCGATGCGCTCCGGATCTAAGGCCAGAGCAGAGGTTGGGGTCGTGAACCCTTGGAAGATCAAGTCTCCTCGGATATCAGCGACATAGTCCAGATTTTCCAAAACTAATCTGGTGACCTGGGGCGTAGCTGTCGATCTGCTCTAGATGGCCAAGCGAGTTGGCCCGCAGTGCGAAGCCACTGAATACGAAGATCTGGCCAGGGAGAAAAACCTCTCCCAGGGAGACATTGTTGTAGATGACTGACGGAGCCATCGAACCTTCTGACGACAACACAGCGGAACTCTCAATGAAAGCACCAATGTCGGTGTCAAAACCGGCGGATCTCCGGTAGGGGGTCCCGAACTGTGCGTCTAAGGTCGATGGTAACAGGAGACGGGGGACACGATGTTTACCCAGGTTCGGGCCCTCTTGATGGAGGTAATACCCTACTTCCTGCTTGATTGATCTTGATGAATATGAGGATTACAAGAGTTGATCTACCATGAGATCGTAATGGCTAAACCCTAGATGTCTATCCTGTATGATTGTGATTGCCTTTACGGACTAAACCCTCCGGTTTATATAGACACCGGAGGGGCATAGGGTTGTACAGAGTCGGTTTACAGCGGAAGGAATCTTCATATCCGAACGCCAAGATTGCCATCAGGAGAGTCCCATCCGGGCACGGGAGGAAGTATTATGTCATGTATCTTCTTGGCCCATCAGTCCGGTCGACGCCACATAGGCCGGACGCCCGAGGACCCCTTAATCCAGGACTCCCTCAGTAGCCCCTGAACCAGGCTTCAATGACGATGTGTCCGGCGTGCAGATTGTCTTCGACATTGCAAGGCGGGTTCCTCCTCCGAATACTCCAAAATAGTCCTCGAACACAGAGAACATGTCCGGCTCTGCAAAACAAGTACCACACACAACCGTAGAGGGTATAATTTTTAACAAGTCCCGTCTACTGACATCTTCTGTAGTGAGACGCCACGTCTCCGCCCGGTTATTATTTCGAACCGTTTTTCAGCCTCCCACTCCACGTTTTTCGAGATGCGGTTTTCATTGGCACGTCTTGTCAAAGCAGAGATCGTGTCCCCTTATTGTGGGATTCCCATCAATATGGGCATGGGTAATCCAACCGCGCCGCCTGCACGGCCCTTGGGGAATAGGCGAGTTTTAAGGCGAATGGGGAGGCGCTTGATATTCGCTGCCTTTATAAAGGGATAAGGACTCACCCTTTCACCCACGCCTTCTTTCTCTCTGCCCACCCATTCTCGAGCTCCAGCGCCCAAGCTTCCATCCTTTCCGCCTCAGAAAAGCACTCCGACCATGTCCGGATTTGGAGCGCAGGGCAAGTGGATGGCCTCCTCCGTCACGGAGAAGGACATCACGAAGCTCCGGGAGGCAGGACACTTGGCCCAGGAAATCGCCCACCGGCTTCCGGCCAAGGGGCAGATCGTCCCCACCCCGAAGACCCATGAGAGGGTGGTGTTCATTCCCCCACTTTATCCGCGGGTTAGGGTTTCCTCTCCACCCCTTCGTCCGCGGACTCATGTTCTACTACGGGCTAGATTTCCATGATCTGGCCCCAAACTCCTTCTTCAACATCTCGGCATTTATTGTCGTGTGCGAGGCCATCCTCCGCATCCCACCCCACTTCGGATTGTGGCTGAAGACCTTCAATGTGAAGCCGAAGGTGGTGGGTCGCCAACACGCAGAGTGCGGAGGCGCTATGGTCAGCAAAATGTCCAACATCACGTGGCCCAAAGGCACCTTCGTGGAGACTGTCAAAGGGTGGCAGCAGCAGTGGTTCTACGTCACAGAGCCCCGCGACACCACCTGGGCCGCAGCTCCCGAATTCAAATCCGGGGCCCCAATGCGGCTTACCTCCGTGCTAGAAAAGGGCCTGGACTGGGCGTCGTCGGACGAGGTGTCCGTGCTGCAGACGCGCATCAGGAGCATGGTGGACAAGAACATCAAGCTTGTCAATGTGATCCAGGTGATGCTTTTTTCGTCGGATCCTTCCTTGCCAAAGCCGGACTTGCAATTTATGGGAGTTCGATCCGGCCAAGCACCAGGCCTTGCAACAATTCTTCGGCGCTACACACGAAGGCATCTGGAAGGTGCTTGTTAAGGCCAATGAGACGTGGCCAAAGACGGCCGAGGACCGGGGGTACAACCTGACCCATCCCGCCAGTTCGGTAAGTTTTGCGTATTTCAAGGTGTATCCTTCACCTGTACATTCAAGGAAGATGTTTAAGCTTCTTTATTTGTCCTTTTAGGGCTGGACAAAGAAGGCGGAGCGGATCCATTGTCCGGCTCCGCTACCCGGAAACCCAGCAATCCCACTTCTGACGAAGATGCTGGTTCCGGCGCCCTATCAGGCGCCGGAGAAGAAGGCCAAGGAGACCAGAAGTGGCCTCCGCCGTCACGTCTGAAGACGCCGAAACCCACTCCTCCCCCACCGAGGACGACGAGGAGGAGGAGGAAAGCAACTCTCCTCCTGAGGGGGGAAGGAAGAAAAGGGCGGCCTCCACGTATCTGCAGGCGGAGGTGTCCAAGAAGGGGAGAGCCTCCCTCGCGGACAACTCCCTCGCGGATACCTCAAAAATTTCATTTTTTTGTGTGGTATATAATTTGATGCGTGAGGCCCATTCTAATTTTCAAATCATCTGGATATCTAAGTAGCTCTCAGCAAAAAAGACAAATTTGAGGTCTGTAAAAAAGTTTACTGTTCACGCAGTGTTCTGATTCAATTTATCTTTTTTTGCCGAGAGCTATTCAGATGTTTAAATTATCTGAAAATTGGAGCGGACCTCACGCAATAAATTGTCTACCACTGAAAAAATATTTGGAACTTTTTGATTTTTTTTTGAAATTTTTGTGTTTTTTTTCTGACTGGGTGCATATGAGCGTGGGCACCGAAACGTTGCACTTCTTTCTTGTGCGTATATTATGAAAAAACAAAGAAAACAAATGGAGGGGGCACAAATAGGTAATGAAGTCAACTTAGATGGCACATCACACCCTTTAGATAATACAGTATATAGAAGAGACAAGTATAGCAGAGATCGCGTGCACTCGTAAAATATACGAAGATGATAGCTACCCCTGAGCAGTAAAATAGGCACCACGCATTACAACTACTCTTACGACTTCTTCAATGATTGGTCGAATACGCTAATCCAACCAACTATTGAAACCCTTCCAACCAAAATATACATTTCTTGAGATGATTGATCTGTCCGCAGATCAACATAAAGTAAAATATATTAAATTTATAATTTCTGTAAACAAAATGCCCCCTCCGTAAGAACTAAACGCTACGCTACTGTACTAAAGCCACACCTTCATTGTCATTTGTAAGTAAGCAAAGCAGCCAGGTCGGACCCAATCAAACCCAAAGAAGGCAAGAACTTCCCCGGCCGTCCATGGCCACCTACCCCCTCCTCCTCCTCCTCCTCCTCCTCGCCGCCGTCGCCGTGGCGGCGGCGTCGTCCGCGGAGGACACGCCAACGGCGTACGAGATGCTGGAGCGGTACGACTTCCCGCGGGGCATCCTGCCGGAGGGGGTGGAGGGGTACGAGCTCGATCCGGACGGCGGCTTCCAGGTGTACTTCCCGCGGGAGTGCGAGTTCCTGCTAGCGAAGCAGTGGCTGGTCAAGTACGACACGCGCATCGCCGGCGCTGCCACCGCCGGCAAGCTCGCGGCGCTGCAGGGCATCTACGTCAAGGTACTCTTCCTGTGGATCCCCGTCGCCGAGGTCGACCGCGCCGGCGACCGCCTCAGCTTCTACATCGGCCCCGTCTCCACGTCCTTCCCGCTAAGCGACTTCGCCAGCAGCCCGCACTGTCGCGGCTATCACGACCGCGCCGCCGTCGCTGCGGCCGTCTCGTGAATCATATGCTTTTTACATGTGGGCTTCTGCTCGGTGATTTGCCTTGCTATTCATTAATGCCAGTGTTAGCTACTCCCTCTGTAAACTAATATAAGAACGTTTAGATCACTATTTTAACGATCTAAACGCTTTTATATTAATTTATGGAGGAAGTACTTAGCTACTGGTACTGGGGGGAAATAGTATATTTCACATGGAAAACTCTATTGATACGGCTTGATCATTTGATCAAGACTCGCATGAGTCGTTGTTTCAATTAACCTTTGTACCATCGTGGATATATCAATGAGCTCTATACGATTCCAGTTTAGCATGAGAGCCATTGATGGCGTTTCGCAGGAGCCAGCGTTTATCTAGAATTTTCTTGAGATGTACTGGTATGTATTTATTGGTCACAGATTAGCTTATGTTAATTGTCTGTAAAGCCAGGCCTATCAGATGATCAGAGTCGCAATCCTTTAGGCCATCCGTCGATTCAAATCGATAGCTATGGACCATAATTAATGGACTTCCCTTGATAGTCAGTCCGAACTTCAGAATTTTTAAGCATGGCAAAACAACGTTTTTCTATTACGATTTATGTTGTCGCACGGTTGTCAATTTTTGTTAGTAAGCATGGCCAATCCTAACAAGAAACTAAACATGACGGATTGCCTTGCTTGTTAAATGAAATTGTCATCCTCGCAACAGCATATATATCTAGGACCGAAAATTCTACATGTATGGGACTTTACAGGCTGTTACAGACTCCTTCCAAACTTAATAAACAAACCCCCCTGATTTTCATGGAGGTGGGCCCGCGTCCTCCCCTTACACCCAATAAAAAACTGCCACATCAAATCAATCATGTAAACTCCTGTAAAAACCTGTATGCGCTGATCTAGAACACATCTAAATATGCCGTACTTATTGCACATTTAAGTGACTTATCAAGCATAAAAAGAAAAAAGAAAAAGAAAATACCTACACATATCTTTGTGTAATATCTATGACATCGAACTTAGATGGACAATACGTATGTCACATCTTGATGTGTTTTAGCAAAATTGTTATGTTAATATGTAATAAAGGATTTGTTCCACTAGAGCCGACACTAGGACCCGAGTTCTTGTTATCTTGATCAAATATTGAGCCTACTCAACCTCCCGATTGGGGGAGGGGGGGAGGGTATGGGACCCCTCTTGGCCTACTACCATTACCTCAGACATGCCCAGGGGTCACATAGTTCGGCCTTTCCATTTGTAGTGTGTGTTGGTGTGCAACCTGTAAGTGAAGTAGTGTGTTGCGTTGTACTACTGTTGACGTTTTGGCAGTTTAAGGGCGTGTTCGGTAGTCCTCCACGTCTGCTAACTCCCCAACTCCGTCACGGCCAGCCAGTAGCCAACTTCTCGCGTCAAATCCTAGAGTGGTTGATCTATTCGGTGCGCTAGGGTCTACTCGCGAGTTGTGTAGAAGGTTGGGCCTCATCGGTCGCTGGCTTTATTGGGCTATGGCCTGGGAAAAGGAATAGTGGGTTGTCTAAATGGTTGGGCTGGTCGTTGGTTGGTCTCATATGGCTATTCGCACGTGGTTGTTTCCTCGTATCGGTTCGCAGCAAGTCACTTGATGGTGGCAGCGGGGTGTAATATCTGTGAACTCTCGCTTCTCTGTTTTCGTGGAGCTCGGTTTTCTCAACTCCATGACTCCTTCAAATTTACATTATGTGATTTGCCAGCTTCTCTCTCACATCGCGGGAGTTGGACCGTTCGGGTGCGCTCCAGACATGGAGTTGAGGAGTTAAAAAGCTAGAGGGCTACCAAACATGCCCCAAATTGAACTGTCAAAACATCTTACATTTAGACGGTGTGTTTACTTAGGACGCGACACGTTATGTTGAGTGGTTATCATGTAGGCTCTAGCCACCTTAGTCCTGCACGCAACAGTTCAGTCAGTTTGTAAAAACTTGGCTGAACTCGTGATTTGGATACAACTAAGTTGGGTGGCTCCTTGGACTTGTTTGTAGCATATGGGAAGTTACATGGCCACACTCTATATTGGCACACTCCGAGAGTCCTATTGGCCGGCATCAAGAACATTTTGGGATGTGGTAGGGTAAATTGGTACACCCCTGCAGAGTTACTATTCGAATAGCCCTGTCTACGGTTAAGGATGACTTGAAGATTGTGTACCTGATCATAGCAGCTTCAACCAATAATAACCATATTAGGTGTGAGTGTCTTTGGGGATCCTTCCTCGTGGGAGATGCGAGGGGGTGCAAGGTAGTGTTATGATGTGGTGGCTAGAACATATGATGCATATATGCTTTATCACCTTATAGCATGTCTCTATAGGATACTAGTGCTTGCGACCGCTCACCACATACCCCTTCTTTGCGAATGATGCATACTTAGCATAGATTTGATGTATGTCTTGCGAGTACAGTTGAATACTCATCTTGCTTTATTTATTCTTTTTATCCCACATAGTCCTTCTGGAAGGGTTATATATTTCATTTGTTTTTCTTTAAGCCTTCTTAAGGCACTTGTTTAATCTAGATGTCCAAGGTTTACTTTTCGCTTCTGTTGTGAGAGCTGCAACTTGGTCGAAAGACCCTTGTATGTAATCATTTGCTAAATTTGACTCCTTGGAGTCATTGTACATATATTATTGTGGTTCTTTGATAGTTATTGTGATACTTGTCGTTCCATCCACATAGAGTGCATGTTGCATGTATGGATATAGTTCGGAAATAGACAGGAGCCGCATCGAGCAAAGTAATACGACCTTCCGAGGAATCATTCTCAGCCGGGAGGCGCGATGCGCGGGGAAAATTACACTTGACACGGTATTCGGCACGCCGGAGAACTATCGGTCCGAAGAGATAACCTTCCAAGTGGCCCCTTTCAACAGTGCATATCACGCCCTGTTGGGGCGAGATGCATTCACACGCTTTCAAGCCATACCTCATTACGGGTATAAGAAGCTCAAGATGCCCGGGCCCAACGGTATTATCACTCTCGCCAGTGATCCGGACATAGCCCTCCGCGCCGAAAACAAAACCGCATCCCTTGCCCTCGAGGCACTGTCCGAGGCCCTCACGGCCGAAGAATTAACCGCACTACGCTCGATGGTGAATAGGGGTGACGTAATCCTTGATAAGCGGCCCAAATCCACCTCTTTCAAACCAGCAGACGAAATAGTCAAATTTCAAGTCCACCCGACGGACCCCAAGAAGACATCTTCCATCAGGGCACAGCTGGACCCAACGGTTGACGCCGCACTACGAGCGTTCCTGCGCGAGAACTGGGACATATTCGCCTGGCACCCTTCTGATATGCCAGGAATCCCACGCAGGTTGGCCGAACACAGCATCAATATATTGAAGGGATATAAGCTGGTCAAGCAAACACTGCGGCACTTTTCCGAACCCAAACGACAAGCTATGGGGGAGGAGCTAGCCAAGTTAATCGAGGCCGGATTCATTAGAGAAATAAAACACTCGGACTGGCTAGCAAACCCGGTGATGGTGCCAAAGAAGGACAAATCCTGGCTCCTGTGCATCAATTTCAAAGACCTCAACAAGGCCTACCCTAAGGATCCCTTCCCCCTCCCCCACATCGATCAGATTATTGATGCTACTGCAGGACACGACTCACTGTGTTTCCTTGACGCATACTCCGCATACCATCGAATCAAAATGAAGGAGTCCAATCAAGCTGCAACGACATTCATTACCCCATACGGACCTTTCTGCTTCACACTATGCCCTTCGGGCTCAAAAACGCCGGCGCCACCTACCAACGCATGATTCAAACATACCTGGAGAAACAAATCGGCAAGACAGTTGAAGCATATGTGGATGACATCGTCATCAAGACTAGGCACATCGAGTCATTAATAGATGACCTGCGTCTCACATTTGACAACCTCCGCACATATGACATCAAGCTCAATCCGGAAAAGTGTGTTTCGGCGTTCCCGCTAGAAAACTGTTGGGCTTCATCGTTCCCAATAGAGGAATTGAGGAAAATCCAGCCAAAATCCGAGCTTTGTCACAATTGGCTACACCAACAGACCTTAAACAGGTCCAAAAACTAGCCGGATGTGTGGCAGCTTTAAGCCGCTTTATCTCCAGACTAGGAGAAAAAGCATTGCCACTTTATCGCCTCCTCCGACGCACCGACCACTTCGAGTGGACGGATGCGGCAACGGCTGGACTGGAAGAAATAAAGGCTCTTTTAGCGAGCAACCCAATCCTGGCCGCGCCGAACGTCGGCGAACCGATATTATTATACATCTCTGCAACACACCAAGTGGTGAGCGCGGTGCTCGTCGTTGAGCGAGCGGAGGATGAACACAAATTCCCACTCCAGAAACCGGTATACTACGTATCCACTGTCCTTACACCGTGCAAATCCCGGTACCATCATTACCAAAAGATAGCACATGCGGTCTTCATGGCATCCCGGAAGCTACGACACTACTTCCAAGAGTGCTCGATCACGGTGGCTTCCGAAGTACCACTCAATGACATAATAAACAACCGCGACGCTACGGGCCGGATTGCCAAGTGGGCCATTGAGCTCCTGCCATTCGACATAACATACAAACCACGTCGAGCCATTAAATCTCAAGTATTGGCCGACTTCGTCGCCGAATGGACAGAGGCCGAACTCCCTAAAGAGTAAGGCACATATTCCAACTGGGTCATGCACTTCGATGGCTCTAAAATGCTGGCTGGCTTAGGAGCGGGCGTCGTCTTAACGTCCCCCACTGGAGACACAGTCCAGTACGTACTTCAAATATTGTACACAGACTCCAATAATGCAGCCGAATACGAGGCCTTATTGCACGATTTTCGGATGGCTGCCTCCATGGGCATACAACGCCTGGAGGTCCGCGGGGATTCAAATCTCGCAATATCCCAAATAAATGGAGACTTCGACGCCAAAGATCCGAAGATGGCGGCCTATCGTAACGCCATACTCAAAATATCAACTAGGTTCGAGGGACTCGAGTTTCATCATGTGGCTCGAGAAAGTAATCAAGCGGCGGATGTCCTTGCTCGCATGGGCACCAAGCGTGACCCCATCCCGCCTAACATCTTCCTGGAAAGGCTCTTCAAGCCATCCGTGGTGTGGCAGGGTGAAAGCTGCAACACCAGTCCGGATCCGATTACATCCCCAGATTCCGAACACAATACAATATCATCGGGGGCTCAGCCACCGAAATAACATCATCGGCCCATCTAATAATGGCAGTAATTGCCCCATGGACCGAACCCTTCTTGGCCTACCTTAATAGGCGAGAGCTCCCTGAGGACCAGAATGAGGCTCGCTGCATTGTTCGGTGCTCGAAAGCCTACGAGGTCCATGACGGAGAGCTCTACAAGAAAAGCGCTACCGGAGTCCTTCAAAGATGTATCTCCGAAGAAGAGGGACGACAGCTCCTGGCCGAAATCCATGCTGGTCTCAGCGGTCACCACGCCGCGGCTCGGGCCCTCGTAAGTAAGGCCTTCCGTACAGGCTTCTTTTGACCGACGGCCCGAGCAGATGCACGTGACCTTGTCCAACGTTGTGTCGGATGCCAGCTTTTCGCAAGTCAAAGCCATATGCCGCCTACCACTCCACAAACAATCCCCATTACTTGGCCTTTTGCGGTCTGGGGGCTTGATATGGTCGGACCCCTTAAAGGAGGAAGCCATAAGAAAAAATATCTGCTAGTCATGGTAGATAAATTCACCAAGTGGATAGAGGCCAAACCAGTTAAAACGGTCGAAGCCGGACCGGTGATAGACTTTATATCCGGTGCCGTGCACCGTTATGGTGTCCCACACAGCATCATCACCGATAATGGCTCCAATTTCACAGCCGATGAAGTGAAAACCTGGTGTGCTAAACTGGGCATTAAGCTCGATTACGCCTCGGTCTATCACCCACAAACAAACGGTCAAGTCGAATGAGCTAATGGTCTTATCATGAGCGGCATTAAGCCTAGACTAATGCGGTCTTTGAAAGAATCAGACAAGCACTGGGTCGAGGAGCTCGACTCCGTACTCTGGGGGCTGCGGACCACGCCCAATCGCACTACCGCATACACACCATTCTTCATGGTGTACGGCGCAGAGGCTGTGTTGCCCTGCGACATCATTAATGACTCACCTCGAGTGCGCATGTATGAAGATAGAGAGGCCGAGCTTGATCGGCAGGACAGTCTAGATACCCTGGAGGAGGAGCGCGACATTGCAAAGGCACGTTCTGCATTCTATCAACAACAGGCTCGCAGATACCAAAGCAGAGAAGTGCAGGCCAAAATTATAATGTTGGTGAACTTGTTCTACGCTTGCCAGAAAAGAAAAAGGACAAACTCAAGCCCAAGTGGGGAGGGTCCCTTCATCATAGATGAAGTTCTCATTGGAGGAGTGTACCGCTTGCGTGATGCATCGGACAATCGCTTAGAGCCGAACCCGTGGAATGCCGCCAGACTCCGAAGATTCTACGCCTAGAGCCATACTCTTTGTTCGTCTTCTTCTCCCTTTGTTTCCATTTTTCTCTCTTTTAATTTTTTCTCTAGCTCTATAGCTCTTGTGCGGCCAAACCGCACACTTATGACGTACACATCTTTAAATGTATACGCTCGTCATACCTGGGGGCTTCTTTTACATAAGCTTATTATTATTTTCCGAGCATCAAGCTCGCCACATATGTGTTTTTTCCTCATATGTACCTTTTCTTCGCCATTATATGCACCGTTATGACTTAAGTTTTTGCCAAGCTGGGTTGCCTGGCTCCTATGCTTATGCCCTACGTTCCCGTTTGTTCGGCTAGGGCATAAAGGGAGCACCTCTATGGTTGTTACAGCCGGGTCATCCGTACTTGTACCTCAGACTGGGTGAAGCCGGAAGCTAGCGTTCTTAAGGGAATATTCGGTCGGCGGACTAAAGACGTTTTACCTTCATTACACTATGAACCCCCAGATGTTACGTATACTATGATTTTTCAATCACAGTTCGGGCATGCACACTAACGCATGTTCACCCAGGGAAAGGAACCCTTAACGGAACTATTCTCCCTGGAAGATGTTTCTTACAATTAACAAGTAGTATAACATAGCTAGCCGGATACAACTTGTCTGATCAAGCAACTATGACCCCTACGCCTGGTTTCCACGCATACCCCGGTCTATATTGCCGCTCCGGTATTCGGAAACACTCCGCACCTTCGGGTCAAGAGGTTGAAACGAAAAGGTCTGCCATGACAATCGTTTTACAATCTAGCTAGGGACAAATTTTTCAATCAAAGTACATAGTCACTTGGACTCAAAAACTTCTTCCTCTATGTCTTCTAACAGGTTGTCTAGCTTACAATCCTGTTGGGAAAACTTGGCGACTATCTTTACTTGGTCATATACCAAACTAACTAGAATTTCTTGTCCATCTGATCCCCGAGGTCCGACCCGGGCCATATGATTCGGATCAAGCTTGGTGTACCGTGTTTTCACCATGGCCCAGGCCTCTCGCGCACCTTCTCGGCAGGCTGATATCTTTCATAATCGAAAGCGCCGCCGAGCTCGTTGGAATAGCTTCACAAGCTCCTCCATACTTCCTGGAGGGGAGGCAAATGGCCACAAAGCCCTGGCAACGCTCCGCATTGCTTACCGAGCTTGCTCGTACACTTGGGACAGCTCTTGCAGCAGATCGCCTTGAGATCCGGACATTTCCTCTTCGGGACGGCCAGTCAGCATACCTGCAGACATAAATCTGTCAGCTCATTTTTTCACTGAATTACACGGAGGCAAGTTCAAAAGCATACTGAATATGCCGCCTCGTAGCCTCCTATTTTCCTTCACGGCGTCAGCTAGCTGGGCTCGTACATCTTTTAGCTCTTCGCCCAGCAGGGTGTTGGAATCCTGCAGCTTGTTCTTATCATCCCTGACCCGTGTCAGCACACGCTCGCCTGCGACCAGTTGCCTTTTGGCCTCTTGTTCACCCGCCTGCGCAAATTTCAGTTCCTCTTTCAGTTGATCTACTGATCCTATCATCGGAAATGCAACAGTATTAATATTACTGGTAAGTGATTAGACTTTTCCTGGATGGAAGGGAACATTACCAGGCAGTGCCTCCTTGGACTTCTCCAGTTCGGCGGTAACAACAGCTAGCTGAGTCTGGCACTTTTCCAGCTCATGAGACAGCACGTTCTTCTTCTCTGTGAGTACCTGATTATACAATTATCCTTAAATCAGTTGTTTCAACTGTTTCAAGTCTTGGGGGCTACTGGTACATGATTACCAGATATGCACAATGCATACTTACCCGCATATCTTTCAAATACTGGTCAGTGGCCCTGGTAAGCCCATCCCGAGCAGCTCGGATGTACGCATCAGCTGAGCTGAAGGCGTTGAACGCCTCTTTAGCAAATTCGGGGTCGCGAAGAGCGGCCATCCGGCGCCGATGATTCATGGCGCTCTCCACTTCAGAGTTCGTGACGGATACATTATCCGAATCCTCTGAAGGAGGACAATCCGGCGTCGCTCCCGTGTCAGCCCCCGCCCTAGAGGCCGGATCTGGAACCTGACTGATGGAGGCGCGACCGGCAGGATCCCCGGACATAGTCCGGCGAACACTCTTCCTGATAAAACACAGCGGACAATGTCACAGTTCGATGTGACTGCCAGGGGGCATATTTAAAGTCATACCTCTTTGATGAAGGCTCGGCCGCGTTGTCATTTGCCTTCCTCTTCGAAGACCCGCCCGGCGTAGGCGCCGCTCTCTTATGAGATGCCTCTGGTGCGGCATGACGCGCCGAGCGCCTCCCCTTTGGAGCACGAGACAGTGCGGTGGGTGAGGCATAATGAGGAAGCTCTTTCGGAGGAGATGTCTCCTGGCTACTTACATGTGAGGCAGGAAGGAGGCCAGGATAATCGGCCACGGTGGCCACTTCTGTGCCATCATAGCTCGCCTGGTAGAAGACTCCCTCTTTGAGTTCTACAAATATGTCTGGATCCTCTTCAAATCTGGGATCAAAGTCTCGGTTATGGTCCTCCGGCTGTGGAGCGGGGCTATAAATCCCCGCGATAGCCTTCCGCCATTCCTATTAAAAATGGACGGGTAAATGTCAATTAAACATGACTCGGGGAAAGGATTGAGTAAGGAGGTGGGATTAAAACTCACCCAGCTAGGGGGATTGTACATGGAGAATCCCTCTTGGCGCTTAAGACGAGTGAACTCCTCTTTCTCCCCTTTATACAGGTCGGCCAATATTGTGGCCAGGGCGGCAGGAGTGTCCGGACCTTTCCGTCCGCAGTGTGAGGCGCCATCTTCCCCATTGTAGTGCCACATAGGGAGCCCTCTGAATTGGAGTGGCTGAACCCCTCGCACTATGGAAGTTGCCATTACCTCAATTATTGATAATCCGGACTGGGCAAGTATCCTTATCCTGCCCATTAATTGTTGGACTTCTGCACTATCCTCCTCCTCGAGGCTCCGAGGACGCTAGCTATGGCATTTCCTCAATGGAGCGCTGGAAAATTCGGGAAGTCCCATTCGGACTGGGTCGGGGAGAGCGACATCTTCAATATAAAACCACTCCGAGGGCCACTCTTCGGATGCCTTCTTTGGCGTGTCGGATAAGTATCTGGTCCCGGCTATGCGCCATATCTCGGCGCCGCCCACCTCGAACATGGATCCCTTTTGGGTACGAGGGACGAGGCAGAAAAGTTTCCTCCATAGATCAAAGTGGGCCTCGCAGCCCAGGAATAGCTCGCAAAGAGCGACCGAACCCGCAATATGCAGGATGGAGGCCGGAGTGAAGTTGTGCAGTTGGAGGCCGTAGTACTCCAGGAGGCCTCGGAGGAAAGGGTGCATTGGAAACCCGACGCCTATTATTAAGAAGGATATGAAGCACACTCGCTCCACCCTGGTCGGATTAGGGAAATTTTCCGCCAGGGCTTCGCCTGTAAAAGAGGTTAATCCTGCTCGGACGGGGACTAGATCCGCGGGGGAAGGAATCCCTGCATTTGAAGCTTACTCAGCTGGTCATGGGATACTGAACATTTCTCCCAATCGCCTTTTTCGGAGCCGTGGGGGTGGGAGGAAGAACTGGGAGCGCTGGTCATGCTGGAATGGTTTCTCCTAGCAAGCTCTAAGGATTTTCTGCCTGGTGTGAGATGGCATCTAAGATCCAATCCACTTAAATATACGCCTTTCTTACACGGCCAGGGTGTTATGTGTAAAAATACTCTGACCTTTCGTGTTCGCTCGACACGTGGAAGCCGAAGCAATGGAGGCGCAGAAGCCAATGGGTACGACATTAAATGGAAAGCTAAATATAACTCTTCAAATCAAATGCTTTGAAGTATTCGGAGGAAGAACCTGCCTTGCAATGCCTAAGACTATCAGCCCGCCGGACACATCGTCATTGAAGTCTGGTTTGGGGGCTACTGAAGGAGTCCTGGATTAAGGGGTCCTCGGGTGTCCGGTCTATGTGACGTGGGCCGGACTGATGGGCCGTGAAGATACAAGACAGAAGACGACACTCCCGTGTCCGGATGGGACTCTCCTTTGCGTGGAAGGCAAGCTTGGCTTCGGATATGAAGATTCCTTTCTCTGCAAACCGACTCTGTACAATCCTAGGCCCCTCCGGTGTCTATATAAACCAGAGGGTTTAGTCCGTAGAGGAAAACACAAACATACAAGCTAGACATCTAGGGTTTAGCCATTACGATCTCATGGTAGATCAACTCTTGTAATCCTCATATTCATCAAGATCAATCAAGCAGGAAGTAGGGTATTACCTCCATCAAGAGGGTCCGAACCTGGGTAAACATCGTGTCCCCCGTCTCTTGTTACCATCGACCTTAGACGCACAGTTCGGGACCCCCTACCCGAGATCCGCCAGTTTTGACACTGACACCGGGGTCGATGCTTTGCATTTGATAATGAGGTGCTAGATCAGCATAATGCCGCTCCGAGGGCGTATATTCAGCGAGCTCTTGGTGTGCGTCAAGCTCGCTTTTGTTTGTTCGTTGACCTGTGGAGTATTGAAACCGACAGACCGTGGCAACATGCATTATCTTGCACAACATGATCATCGAGTATGGGAGGGGAGAGCCAGAGAACTATTGCTACATCTACAATGGTGAAATTGTGGAACCGAAACATCAACCAAACAGAATACAGAGGTTTCTCGCATCCCATTGAATGATAGAGAACCTATAAGCTCATCACCAACTCTAAGATGATCCTGTTGAACACCTATGGACACTTCATGACGGTTGATTCATGCACTTTTATAATGTTTTATTTACTTGAATTATTACTTCATTGGATTATATGGCGTGTTTGAATTTAAATATTTAAATTTGAAATATTGTTGAAGTAATGCATAAGACATATCAATGTTCTGAATGATATGTTGTGCATATGTAGTTGAAATGGAGCTTGCATGCAAAAAAGATGGAAGAAATTAAGAAAAACTATAGGGAGTTAAATTTTAGGTCAAGGGCTAGACGTGCACACTTTCTAACTCCTTAATTTTTTTGAGGATCCTAATTCCTCAAATTTGAGGAGTTCATTTTTGCACTACTGCAGGATGCTGCTAACGTGACACTACGATCAGAGACCCTTCGAGAAACTGTGTGCGATGCAATAATCGCAAACGGTGCTATATGAAAACCGTCAGAAACGTGTAAAACGTTTGCGATGACGGGTGCATCAAACACGGTTCAGGTTTTAGTTGTGTGTGCAATGAAGGGCATACAGTTCAGTTCAATTAACTGTTTGCGATGAGGAGGAACAAAAGAAACGGGCAGCCAGATGAAGGCGTGTGCGATATACAGCATACGGTTCACTCGGATGAACTGTTTGTGATTAGGCAACACAAAAGAAACGGTCAGCCAGATCAAAGATGTGTGTGATATACAGCATGCGGTTCACTCGGATGAACTGTTCGCGTTGAGACATGAGAACAGAAACGGTTCAACTTAACAAAGATGGGTATGATACGCGGCAAACAGGTCTGTAATCAGAAATGTGTGTGAAGACCGATAATAACACAGACGGTTGCTACTAATAAGACGTGTGTGTTGTGCGATGGGATTGCATACAGAACAACAACATATATATATTATATATATATATATATATATATATACAAACACTTATAAGGACATGCTTGCATAACCAAATTAAACATCCACTTACATAGGTGGCTACTACAACCATGGCATTTGCACACACCAAAGTAAACTATTACATGCATAGTTACATAGGTGGCTACTACACACATGACATTTCCACATGCACCAATAAAGTAAACTATATATTACATGCATGATTAACTAGCATAAACGATCATCTGATCATCGGCTACTTCTTGTGACGCTTGCTGTGCTTGTGGCTCGATCCGGGCTCGTCGATTTGGGTAAAAAGGCACTTCCTCATGCCAACGATCCGCCTGTGCATCTCTTAGCATGTGTACACGCTCTTGGCCGCAAACCGGAGGTGAGGTTCATCCAGTTGCCGGATCCAGGCCCTGTGCCAGAATATATGGGACTTATTCTCTGGGCATCCTGCTTCATCTTTTCATAGTAGGGGTTGATGATGGCCGAGGCGAGTTCGACCAGGGAGTCCTTCTTCATGCTTCCCCAGACCATGTAGTGGTCACGGATTTCAACAAGGTTCTTGCAGGCCAAGCCCGTAACACTGAGCGCTTTTACATCATTGGTGGTATCCACCGTAGCGAACTTGTAGTCAGTGCTGTTGACAAACCTGTTGAAACGGTCGCAAGGCTCTGTGGACATGCAGTAGTGGTAGATGAGGACATGATGGCGCATGCACAACTGGGCGATGGCAACCTTCTGATCTATGCCGGGACGACTAACCGATGCCGACCACCTTGTACTTGTCTCCATCAAGCAACTGCTCAACGCTGTTGATGTAGTCGTCCACCACGGCCGGGTTGATGGTATACACCACCGAGAGATCTGTCTCCCTCGCGTGGGTCTCCACTCTATGCTCGCCAAACTCCATTGGAGCGCCACCGGACATCCCCTCTCTATGTGTCATCGTGGGTGTGCTTGTTGTGTTGTGGGCGCGATCGAAAGGTTGAAGAGACTAAGGTTATAATGGCCGCGGGAATAAAAGGGGAAGTCGGACGGCCAGGAATATCGGCAGGCCCTGATGGCAGTTCTAATTTGCAGCGCGTAACTCCATCGTGCCGCACGTAACTGCATCGCGTGGCAACGTGCGCGGCGCAACCGCATGCATATGGGGCCCCCGACGTGATCGTGCGCACGCCCAACCGCTGGCAGAGCAAGCGTAGAGGGACGCGAGCAGAGCGCTCCGCGATCGCCTTACGGAAAAGCTGTCCACAAGCCGAGCGACGAACGCGAGCAGAGCGCGCCAACGGACCCAACAGAGCGCGTTGCGGCGCCTAACGGCGAGCAGAGCTTGCCGAGGGACGCGAGCAGAGGACGGCACAGTGATACGTGGCAAATAAGACGAACTGTGCAAGCGATGTCGGAGACATCAAGCACGAATCAGATTAGAGTTGCGTGTGCGATACGTGGCAGACAGTTGATCCATCAGAGTTGTTTGTGATGGAATAAGCCGTGTGTGTTGCGGGCAAATGCTTACTGGTGTATAACCTTAAATTTAACCAAAGAAGTGTTAATGCATGTTACAAAAATTGTATAGCTGGAAACTATGTTCAAATACGACTCCAATGATATAATCTATGGTGACATGCATTCGTATTTTATTAGTTAAATCCTACTTATAAACCAGGACGGGGGTATAGTAGGTAATTAAATTGCAAACGTTTTTTTATTAACTGTATGTGTACGTGTCCTCTCGTCCTCCTCTCGCATGTTGCTACCTCTTGAGCATGCGTTGGTTTTCCCTTGAAGAGGAAAGAGTGATGCAGCAAAGTAGCGTAAGTATTCCCTTCAGTTTTTGAGAACCAAGGTATCAATCCAGTAGGAGACTACACGCAAGACCCTCGTACCTTCCCAAACAATCAAGAACCTTGCAACCAACGCGATAAAGGGGTTGTCAATCCCTTCACAGCCACTAGCAAAAGTGAGATCTGATAAATATAATAAGATAATATTTTTGGTATTTTTGTTGTATAGATTGAAAAGTAAAGATTGCAAAATAAACGGCGGCAGAAATAGCTAGTTGACGGGAGATTAATATGATGGAAAATAGACACGGGGGCCATAGGTTTCACTAGTGGCTTCTCTCAAGATAGCATAATTTACAATGGGTGAACAAATTACTGTCGAGCAATTGATAGAAAAACGCATAGTTATGAGAATATCTAGGCATGATCATGTATATAGGCATCACGTCGTGACAAGTAGACCGAAACAATTCTGCATCTACTACTATTACTCCACACATCGACCGCTATCCAACATGCATCTAGAGTATTAAGTTCATAAGAACAGAGTAACACATTAAGCAAGATGACATGATGTAGAGGGATAAACTCAAGCAATATGATATAAACCCTATCTTTTTATCCTCGATGGCAACAATACAATACGTGCCTTGCTGCCCCTGCTGTCACCGGGAAAGGACACCACAAGATTGAACCCAATGCTAAGCACTTCTCCCATTGCAAGAAAGATCAATCTAGTAGGCCAAACCAAACTGATAATTCGAAGAGACTTGCAAAGATATTTAAATCATGCATAAAAGAATTCAGACAAGAATCAAATATTGTTCATAGATAATCTTGATCATAAACCCACAATTCATCGGATCTCGACAAACACACCACAAAAAGAATTACATCGAATAGATCTCCAAGAAGATCGAGGAGAACTTTGTATTGAGATCCAAAGTGAGAGAAGAAGCCATCTAGCTAATAACTATGGACCCGAAGGTCTGTGGTAAACTACTCACACATCATCGGAGAGGCTATGGTGTTGATGTAGAAGCCCTCGTGATTGATTCTCCCTCCGACGGAGCGCCGGAAAAGGCCCCAAGATGGGATCTCACGGGTACAGAAGGTTGCGGCGGTGGAAATAGGGTTTCGTGGTGTTCTCGGATGTTTTCAGGGTATATGAGTATATATAGGCGAAAGAAGTAGGTCGGTGGAGCCACGAGGGGCCCATGAGGGTGGGGGCGCGCCTACCCCCCTGGGCGCGCCCTCCTGCCTCGTGGCTTCCTCGTTGCTTCCTTGATGTCCACTCCAAGTCTCCTGGATTGCGTTTGTTCCAAAAACGATCCTCGCAAAGGTTACATTCCGTTTGTACTCCGTTTGATATTCCTTTTCTGCGAAACACTAAAATAGGCAAAAAAAACAGCAATTTGCACTGGGCCTTCGGTTAATAGGTTAGTCCCAAAAATAATATAAATGTGCATAACAAATCCCATTAGACATCCAAAACAGATAATATAATAGCATGGAACAATAAAAATTATAGATACGTTGGAGACGTATCAAGCATCCCCAAGCTTAATTCCTGCTCGTCCTCGAGTAGGTAAATGATAAAAACAGAATTTTTGATGTGGAATGGTACCTAACATAATTTTCAAAGTAATTCTCTTTATTGTGGCAGGAATGTTCAGATCCGAAAGAAGATCCGAAAGATTCAAGATAAAAGTAATTCTCTTTGATAAAAACAGAATTTTTTTTATTTTTTTATTTGGGACAATGCTCTATTAATGATGATCATCACACTTCTATTTATTTACAACTCAATGATTACAACTCGATACTAGAACAAAATATGACTCTATATGAGTGCCTCCGGCGGTGTACCGGGATAGGCAATGAATCAAGAGTGACATGTATGATAAATTATGCATGGTGGCTTTGCCACAAATACGATGTCAACTACATGATCATGCAAAGCAATATGACAATGATGAAGCGTGTCATAATAAATGAAACGGTGGAAAGTTGCATGGCAATATATCTCGGAATGGCTATGGAAATGCCATAATAGGTAGGTATGGTGGCTGTTTTGAGGAAGATAAAGGAGGTTTATGTGTGATAGAGCATATCATATCACGGGGGTTGGATGCACCGGCGAAGTTTGCACCAACTCTCAAGGTGAGAAAGGGCAATGCACGGTACCGAAGAGGATAGCAATGATGGAAAGGTGAGAGTGCGTATAATCCATGGACTCAACATTAGTCATAATGAACTCACATACTTATTGCAAAAATCTACCAGTCATCAAAAACCAAGCATTACGCGCATGCTCCTAGGGGGATAGATTGGTAGGAAAAGACCATCGCTCGTCCCCGACCGCCACTCATAAGGATGACAATCAAAGAACACCTCATGTTTCAAATTTGTCACACAACGGTTACCATACGTGCATGCTACATGACTTGCAAACTTCAACACAAGTATTTCTCAAATTCACAACTACTCTACCAGTATGACTCTAATATTACCATCTTCATATCTCAAAACAATCATCAAGTATCAAACTTCTCATAGTATTCAATGCGCTCTATATGAAAGTTTTTATTATACCCATCTTGGATGCCTATCATATTAGGACTAATTTTATAGCCAAAGAAAATTACCATGCTGTTCTAAAGGACTCTCAAAATAATATAAGTGAAGCATGAGAGATCAATAATTTCTATAACATAAAACCACCACCGTGCTCTAAAAGATATAAGTGAAGCACTAGAGCAAAATTATCTTGCTCAAAAGATATAAGTGAAGCACATAGAGTATTCTAATAAATTCCGATTCATGTGTGTCTCTCATAAAGGTGTGTACAGCAAGGATGGTTGTGGTAAACTAAAAAGCAAATACTCAAATCATACAATACTCTCCAAGCAAAACACATATCATGTGGTGAATAAAAATATAGCCTCAAGTAAAGTTACCGATAGACGAAGACGAAAGAGGGGATGCCTTCCGGGGCATACCCAAGCTTAGGATTTTGGTTGTCCTTGAATTTTACCTTGGGGTGCCTTGGGCATCCCCAAGCTTAGGCTCTTGCCACTCCTTATTCCATAGTCCATAAAATCTTTACCCAAAACTTGAAAACTTCACAACACAAAACTCAACAGAAAATCTCATGAGCTCCGTTAGTGTAAGAAAACAAACCACCACTTTAAGGTACTGTAATGAACTCATTATTTATTTATATTGGTGTTAAACATACTGTATTCCAACTTCTCTATGTTTCATACCCCCCGATACTAGCCATTGATTCATCAAAATAAGAAAACAACACACGAAAAACAGAATCTGTCAAAAACAGAACAGTCTATAGCAATCTGTATCAAACGTATACTTCTGGAACTCCAAAAATTCTTAAATAAATTGGTGGACGTGAGTAATTTTCCTATTAATCATCTGCAAAAAGAATCAACCTAAAATCACTCTCCAGTAAAAAATGGCAGCTAATCTTGTGAGTGCTAAAGTTTCTATTTTTTACAGCAAGATCGCAAAGACTTCATCCAAGTCTTCCCAAAGGTTCTACTTGGCACAAACACTAATTAAAAACATAAAACCACATCTTAACAGAAGCTAGATGAATTATTTATTCATAAACAGGAACAAAAATCAAGGGACAAAAATAAAATTGGGTTGCCTCCCAACAAGCGCTATCGTTTAACGCCCCTAGCTAGGCATAATTTTTATTGATGCTCACAAGGAAGACAAGAATTGAAGCACAAAGAGAGCATCATATAGCATGTGAAAAACACATCTAAGTCTAACATACTTCCTATGCATAGGCATCTTATAGGCAAACAAATTATCATAGCAAGCAAAAACTAGCATATGAAAGGAAGAAGAAAGAGACGATAGCAATCTCAACATGAAGAGAGGTAATTTAGTAACATGAAAATTTCTACAACCATATTTTCCCCTCTCATAATAATTACATGTAGGATCATAAGCAAATTCAACAATATAGCTATCACATAACATATTCTCAACATGATCCACATGCATACAAAGTTGACACTCTTCCGAAATAGTGGGATTAACATTAACTAAAGTCATGACCTCTACAAACCCACTTTTATCAAAAATTTCATAAGATTGAACATTCTCCAAATATGTGGGACCTAAAGTTGACACTTTTCCAAACCCACTTTCAATAATATTGCGAACATTATTATCAATCTCATATTCATCATGGGGCTTAAATAAATCACCCCAATCATGATCATTGCAACAAGTAGTGGACCTAGCAAAACTAGCATCCCCAAGCTTAGGGTTTTGCATATTATTAGCACAATTGACATTAATAGAATTTATAATAACATCATTGCAATCATGCTTTCTATCGAAGGAACTATCAAGTATGGGCGCAATAGCAACGATCTCATGTTTAACATAAAGAACTATAGCAAATTCGTCTTCAAAAATATTGGCATCATGGCCACAAGAATAGCAAGCATCATGTTCATTAAGGGAAATTTCAACCAAATCATCAGAATCATCATTATCTATAGATTTATGCATATCATTATTTTCTTCCAAAGCAACGGTCATTCTCTCAATAAATTCCTTAACATAGGCATTATGAGCATAATTTTCATAGCAATATTTAAGTATGTCGGAATTTTCAGATTTGTAGAGAGTAATATCATACTTTTCAATCAAAGAAGCAACTTCATGAGCACCCTTAAAAGCAACAAATTCTTCAATTTGTTCGATATCATAGTAACTATAAACACCCTTTGCATAAGAAGATAAGATTTCATTATCATTAAATTAACATAGGTAGGGAAGGTGTTTTTTAGGGTTCTTAGAGCAACAAGTAAAATCATAAATTTCACAAAGATTACAAGCATAACACAGCAATCTGTTTATTTGATCCCATAAGAGTCTCCCCTTTTCAGACAAACGGTGACGCACAAAATGAGCATGCTCATCTAAAGATTTCCCATCAACTAGGCTAGTTGGGGTTTCAGCACGAGCGCATAAGGATGGAAGATGATCTAAGTAGAACACTTTAAGTGGATCCATATCAATAGATTTTTAGCAAGCAAAGATGCAAGCAAATAGAAGGCACATGGTAACACAAGATCGGATGGAAAGGAGGGCAAAGAAAAGGCAAAGGTGAAGTGGGGGAGAGGAAAACGAGAGGCAAATGGCAAATAATGTAATGCGAGGGATAAGAGTTTGTGATGGGTACTTGGTATGTCTTGACTTGTGCGTAGATCTCCTCGGCAACGGCGCCAGAAATCCTTCTTGCTACCTCTTGAGCATGCGTTGGTTTTCCCTTGAAGAGGAAAGGGTGATGCAGCAAAGTAGCGTAAGTATTTCCCTCAGTTTTTGAGAACCAAGGTATCAATCCAGTAGGAGACTACACGCAAGTCCCTCGTACCTGCCCAAACAATCAAGAACCTTGCAACCAACGCGATAAAGGGGTTGTCAATCCCTTCACGGCCACTTGCAAAAGTGAGATCTGATAACGATAATAAGATAATATTTTTGGTATTTTTGTTGTATAGATTGAAAAGTAAAGATTGCAAAATAAACGGCAACAGAAATAGCTAGTTGACGGGAGATTAATATGATGGAAAATAGACCCGGGGGCCATAGGTTTCACTAGTGGCTTCTCTCAAGATAGCATAATTTACGATGGGTGAACAAATTACTGTCGAGCAATTGATAGAAAAGCGCATAGTTATGAGAATATCTAGGCATGATCATGTATATAGGCATCACGTCCGTGAAAAGTAGACCAAAATGGTTCTGCATCTACTACTATTACTCCACACATCGACCGCTATCCAGCATGCATCTAGAGTATTAAGTTCATAAGAACAGAGTAACGCATTAAGCAAGATGACATGATGTAGAGGGATAAGCTCAAGCAATATGATATAAACCCCATCTTTTTATCCTCGATGGCAACAATACAATGCGTGCCTTGCTGCCCCTGCTGTCACTAGGAAAGGACACCGCAAGATTGAACCCAAAGCTAAGAACTTCTCCCATTGCAAGAAAGATCAATCTAGTAGGCCAAACCAAATTGATAATTCAAAGAGACTTGCAAAGATATTTAAATCATGCATAAAAGAATTCAAAGAAGAATCAAATATTGTTCATAGATAATCTTGATCATAAACCCAGAATTCAACAGATCTCGACAAACACACCGCAAAAAGAATTACATCGAATAGATCTCCAAGAAGATCGAGGAAAAATTTGTATTGAGATCCAAATAGAGAGAAGAAGCCATCTAGCTAATAACTATGGACCCGAAGGTCTGTGGTAAACTACTCACACATCATCGGAGAGGCTATGGTGTTGATGTAGAAGCCCTCCGTGATTGATTCCCCCTCCGGCGGAGCGCCGGAAAAGGCCCCAATATGGGATCTCACGGATACAGAAGGTTGCGGCGGTGGAAATAGGGTTTCGTGGTGCTCTCGGATGTTTTCAGGGTATATGAGTATATATAGGCGAAAGAAGTAGGTCGGTGGAGCCACGAGGGGCCCACGAGGGTGGGGGCGCGCCTACCCCCCCTGGGCGCGCCCTCCTGCCTCGTGGCTTCCTCGTTGCTTCCTTGACATCCACTCCAAGTCTCCTGGATTGCGTTTGTTCCAAAAACGATCCTCGCGAAGGTTTCATTCCGTTTGGACTCCGTTTGATATTCCTTTCTGCGAAACACTGAAATAGGCAAAAAAACAGCAATTTGCACTAGGCCTTCGGTTAATAGGTTAGTCCCAAAAATAATATAAAAGTGCATAACAAAGCCCATTAAACATCCAAAATAGATAATATAATAGCATGGAACAATAAAAAATTATAGATACGTTGGAGACGTATCACACGTCTTGTCACCCTGCTGCCGCAGACGGCTTACAGCGCAAGCTTGCGCAGCGCGCGGGGGCGTTCTTTTGGCCAAACTGTGGCGCCAATGAATCGTCGGTGAGCCCGTTCCCACGCAACCTCGCAGGTTCCCGCGCAAGCTTCCCGCCCGACTCGGTGAAATCCCCCAAAATCCCAATGCTTGCCGGCCTGCTATAAAAACCCTCACGGTCGGCGACTCCTGCATCGCATTTTCCCCTTCCTCCCTGTAGCTTATCTCGTGTGCTTCTCCCACAATCGCCAATGGCACCGGTCCATCATCGTCGCTCAGCCACTCCGCCGTCATCAGAGGACAACTCCATCTGGGAGGCTACACCGTGGCGGCGGCGCAGTCCCCGGCGTAGTGTAGTCCGTGTGGCGTCCCTGTTGGGTGCGCGGAACACCCACCACATGCTCCGCCGCTGCTGCCCGTCGGCAGCTGTTGCCGGCCGCCGTTGCTGCCACACCACCGTCGAAAGCCAGGTCCATCTCCCGCTCCGTCGCCGCGGCCCAAAGGCGGGAGGTGGCCGTCGTGGCTGCCACCCCACTGCCGTCCATCGTGGCCATCACCCGCTCCGCCACTGCGGCCCGAAGGCGGGAGGCGGTGGTCCTGGCCGCGACCCCATCGTCGGCCACCGTGGCCGCCAGCCCACCGTCGACCGCCGGGATCATCACCCGCTCCGCCACCGCCACCCGAAGCAGGGAGGCGGAGGTGGAGGCCCGCACGTGCGTCAGCGACCTTGCGCGCTACATCGAGTTCCTGCGGGAGGAGGAGGAGCGCCTCGTCGAGCACGCAAAGAGCCTTACCGCAGCCGTGGCCGCAGCACACGCCAACGCAGAGGCGAGGAATCAGGAGATCTACGAGCAGTCCGGCCGCTTTGAGAGGGATCGTCTGGAGCGGCAGTGGGCGTTCGAGCTGGCGAGCGTCGCTGAACGTGCAGCAGCGGCAAGCACCGTATTGCATTTGTCCAGCTCGTTGGTAGGCTCCTCCTCCTCTACCTCTTACTGAGCGCGCTCAGCAGAGGAGAGGCTGTCGGAATTAGCACAAAGCCCCTCAGTGGTAGTAGTAGTATTTAGGGGCTATTTTGTTCAGTTCATCTGACTATAGATGTGTGGTCGAATTGTACAACGTACTTAAAATTAGCTAGTATATATAGTTCAACTAGCTATTTCAGTACGTGGTTGGCAACAATTGGGGAGAAGTTTGGTCGGTTCAGCTGTCGAGTTGAACTGTTTGTATAAATTAAGAACAACTGCTTAATCTATGAATGAAATCTATGCTTAATTACTGAATTTTAGTTGCAAAAATTACATAGTGCTAATGATTTCTAGCTGCATATTTTGACAAATCGCAGTGTTACAAGGATTGACAAATGGCAACGTTACTAGATCAACAAATGTAAATCTTTCCAGTTTGACAAATGGCAACATACCCAATATGACAGATGCAAATCTTACCAAATTGCTTGTACGTGGTTGCACACGGGTCATCCAAAACAACCGTTTGCGTTGAAGGGATGAACAAATCCTGCGCTGCTCTCACTTTGCATACGGGTGTTCTATCTAAATCGTTTGTGATCAAGAGCTGTGGAAATCCTGCTTGGCACATTTTCTCTTGGCTTCCTGGGGAAGCTGTCGGTTTGCATACGGGTGTTCTAACTAAAACGTTTGCGATGAGTGTTTTATATTTAAAAAGTGAATTAAACTGCGGCTTGGGCGCCATTAATGGAGAGGATGCAAGCAAGGCGGGAGGCCATGGAAGTCAAAGGGCTCGCTTCCCAGTGAGCTTGCGCAGCGTACAGCTCGCACGCTTCCCGGTGAGCCTGCGCACTCGAGGACAACTTGCACGCCTCTCGGTCAGCCTACACATCGGACGACACTCGCGCGCCTCCTGTTCAGTCAAGGTCAAGCAGCTTTCCGCACGACACCTCCTACAGCCATTAAAACCAAGACACGTGGCGTCACGTCAATGGTTAACACAATTTTGGATTTACTAGAATTTAAAAACCAGGCATCTCAATGTTTTGCCGGCAATCAACGGTGCCCTCGTGTTTGAAATTCATTCCCATTTCTTGCATGGTACCTAAGCATGCACCCAAGGACACAGATTTGATTTTTCAACCAATTTATATGCATTGGAGCATGTGCATGTAGTTCAAATTTGAATTATGCACATAAATGCATTGAAAACTCAGCTAATGCATAAATATGTCCAAACGAACCCCGAAAAATCACAAAATTCACACAACACTCCTGTTGTTCTATATTGACTCGAGAAAAAAAAATTGAAAGCAATAAGAGGCAATGGATATCGTTTCGTCCCCAAAGGTGGGACGTTCCCTACCGAAAACCATCATGCTTGTTGTGAGAAGCACCAGTTTGTGAGAAGCACATACCCAAACCTGCCCCAAATGGGACAAAATTTGTACCACAGCATGTTGATGCCGCTCCATGATAGCATGCCAAGTTTCATGAATTTCAGATGAGTTTTGGATTTACTAGAATTTGAAAACAAGGCATCTCAATGTTTTGCCGCCAATCAACGGTGCCCTGGTGTTTGAAATTCATTCTCATTTCCTGCATCGGACTAAGCATGCACCCAAGGACACATATTTGATTTTTCAACCAATTTATATGCACTGGAATGCGCATGTAGTTCAAATTTGAATTATGCACAAAAATGCATAGAAAACTCAGTTAATGCATAAAAATGTCCAAACGAACCCTGAAAAATCACAAAAATTCACACAACACTCCTATCGTTCTATGTTGACACGAGAAACAAAATTGAAAGCAATAAGAGGCAATGGATATCGTTTCGTCCCCAAAGGTGGGACGTTCCCTACCAAAAACCATCATGCTTGTTGTGAGAAGCTCCGGTTTGTGAGAAGCATATACCCAAACCTGTCCCAAATGGGACAAAATTGGTACCACGGCATGTTGATGCCGCTCCATGATAGCATGCCAAGTTTCATGAATTTCAGGCGAGTTTTGGATTTACTAGAATTTAAAAACCAGGCATCTCAATGTTTTACCGGCAATCAACGGTGCCCTGGTGTTTGAAATTCATTCCCATTTCTTGCATGGTACCTAAGCATGCACAAAAGGACACATATTTGATTTTTCAACCAATTTATATGCACTGGAGCATGTGCATGTAGTTCAAATTTTAATTATGCACATAAATGCATTGAAAACTCAGCTAATGCATAAAAATGTCCAAACGAACCTCGAAAAATCACAAAAATTCACACAACACTTTTATTGTTCTATGTTGACACGAGAAAAAAAATTGAAAGCAATAAGAGGCAATGGATGTCGTTTCGTCCCCAAAGGTGGGACGTTCCCTACCGACAACCATCATGCTTGTTGTGAGAAGCTCCGGTTTGTGAGAAGCATATACCCAAACTTGCCCCAAATGGGACAAAATTTATATCACGACATGTTCATGCCGCTCCATGATAGCATGCCAAGTTTCATGAATTTCTTTTGGATTTACTAGAATTTAAAAACCAGGCATCACAATGTTTTGCCGGCAATCAACGGTGCCCTGGTGTTTGAAATTCATTCCCATTTCTTGCATGGGACCTAAGCATGCACCCAGGGACACAGATTTGATTTTTCAACCAATTTATATGCACTGGAGCATGTGCATGTAGTTCAAATTTGAATTATGCACATAAATGCATTGAAAACTCAGTTAATGCATGAAAATGTCCAAACAAACCCCAAAAAATCACAAAAATTCACACAACACTCCTGTTGTTCTATGTTGACACAAGAAAAAAAAATTAAAAGCAATAAGAGGCAATGGATATCGTTTCGTCCCAAAGGTGGGACGTTCCCTACCGAAAACCATCATGCTTGTTGTGAGAAGCTCCGGTTTGTGAGAAGCATATACCCAAACCTGCCCCAAATGGGACAAAATTTGTACCACGGCATGTTGATGCCGCTCCACGATACCATGCCAAGTTTGATGATTTCAGATGAGTTTTGGATTTACTAGAAACTAAAAACCGGGCATCTCAATTTTTTGCCGGCAATCAACGGTGCCCTGGTGTTTGAAATTCATTCCCATTTCTTGCATGGTACCTAAGCATGCACCCAAGGACACAGATTTGATTTTTCAACCAATTTATATGCACTAGAGCATGTGCATGTAGTTCAAATTATAATTATGCACATAAATGCATTGAAAACTAAGCTAATGCATAAAAATGTCCAAACGAACCCCGAAAAATCACAAAAATTCACACAACACTCCTGTTGTTCTATGTTGACACGAGAAAAAAATAGAAAGCAATAAGAGGCAATGGATATCGTTTCGTCCCCAAAGGTGGGACGTTCCCTACCGAAAACCATCATGCTTGTTGTGAGAAGCTCCGGTTTGTGAGAAGCATATACCCAAACCTGCCCCAAATGGGACAAAATTTGTACCACGGCATGTTGATGCCGCTCCATGATAGCATGACAAGTTTCATGAATTTCATATGAGTTTTGGATTTACTAGAATTTGAAAACCAGGCATTTCAATATTTTGCAAGCAATCAACGGTGCCCTGGTGTTTGAAATTCATTCCCATTTCTTGCATGGGACCTAAGCATGCACCCAAGGACACATATTTGATTTTTCAACCAATTTATATGCACTGGAGCATGTGCATGTAGTTCAAATTTGAATTATGTACATAAATGCATTGAAAACTCAGTTAATGCATAAAAATGTCCAAACGAACCCCAAAAATCACAAAAATTCACACAACACTCCTGTTGTTCTATGTTGACACGAGAGAGAAAATTGAAAGCAATAAGAGGCAATGGATATCGTTTCGTCCCCAAAGGTGGGACGTTCCCTACCGAAAACCATCATGCTTGTTGTGAGAAGCTCCGGTTTGTGAGAAGCATATACCCAAACCTGCCCCAAATGGGACAAAATTTGTACCACGGCTTGTTGATGCCGCTCCATGATAGCATGCCAAGTTTCATGAATTTCAGATGAGTTTTGGATTTACTAGAAACTAAAAACCGGGCATCTCAATGTTTTGCCGGCAATCAACGGTGCCCTGGTATTTGAAATTCATTCCCATTTCTTGCATGGTACCTAAGCATGCACCCAAGGACAAAGATTTGATTTTTCAACCAATTTCTATGCACTAGAGCATGTGCATGTAGTTCAAATTTGAATTATGCACATAAATGCATTGAAAACTCAGCTAATGCATAAAAATGTCCAAACGAACCCCGAAAAATCACAAAAATTCACACAACACTCCTGTTGTTCTATGTTGACACGAGAAAAAATTGAAAGCAATAAGAGGCAATGGATATCGTTTCGTCCCCAAAGGTGGGACGTTCCCTACCGAAAACTATCATGCTTGTTGTGAGAAGCTCCGGTTTGTCAGAAGCATATACCCCAAATGGGACAAAATTTGTACCACGGCATGTTGATGCCGTTCCATGATAGCATGCCAAGTTTCATGAATTTCAGATGAGTTTTGGATTTACTAGAATTTGAAAACAAGGAATCTCAATGTTTTCCTGGCAATCAACGGTGCCCTGGTGTTTGAAATTCATTCCCATTTCTTGCATGGGACCTAAGCATGCACCCAGGGACACAGATTTGATTTTTCAACCAATTTATATGCACTGGAGCATGTGCATGTAGTTCAAATTTGAATTATGCACATAAATGCATTGAAAACTCAGTTAATGCATAAAAATGTCCAAACGAACCCCGAATAATCACAAAAATTCACACAACACTCCTCTTGTTCCATGTTGACATGAGAAAAAAATTGAAAGCAATAAGAGGCAATGGATATCGTTTCGTCCCCAAAGGTGGGACGTTCCCTACCGAAAACCATCATGCTTGTTGTGAGAAGCTCCGGTTTGTGAGATGCATATACACAAACCTGTCCCAAATAGGACAAAATTTGTACCACGACATGTTGATGCCGCTCCATGATAGCATGCCAAGTTTCATGAATTTCAGGCAAGTTTTGGATTTATTAGAATTTAAAAACCAGGCATCTCAATGTTTTGCCGGCAATCAACGGTGCCCTGGTGTTTGAAATTCAGTCCCATTTCTTGCATGGGACCTAAGCATGCACCCAAGGACACAGATTTAATTTTTCATCCAATTTATATGCACTGGAGCATGTGCATGTAGTTCAAATTTGAATTATGCACATAAATGCATTGAAAACTCAGTTAAGGCATAAAAATGTCCAAACGAACCCCGAAAAATCACAAAAATTCACACAACACTCCCGTTGTTCTATGTTGACACGAGAAAAAAACTAAAAGCAATAAGAGGCAATGGATATCGTTTCGTCCCCATAGGTGGGACGTTCCGTACCGAAAACCATCATCCTTGTTGTGAGAAGCTCCGGTTTGTGAGAAGCATTTACCCAAACCTGCCCCAAATGGGACAAAATTTCTACCACCGGCATGTTGATGCCGCTCCATGATAGCATGCCAAGTTTCATGAATTTCAGATGAGTTTTGGATTTACTAGAAACTAAAAACCGGGCATCTCAATGTTTTGCCGGCAATCAATGGTGCCCTGGTGTTTGAAATTCATTCCCATTTCTTGCATGGTACCTAAGCATGCACCCAAGGACACGGATTTGATTTTTGAACCAATTTATATGCACTAGAGCATGTGCATGTAGTTCAAATTTAAATTATGCACATAAATGCATTGAAAACTCAGCTAATGCATAAAAATGTCCAAACGAACCCCGAAAAATCAGAAAAATCACACAACACTCCTGTTGTTCTATGTTGACACGAGAAAAAAATTGAAAGCAATAAGAGGCAATGGATATCGTTTCGTCCCCAAAGGTGGGACGTTCCCTACCGAACACTATCATGCTTGTGGTGAGAAGCTCTGGTTTGTGAGAAGCATATACCCCAAATGGGACAAAATTTGTACCACGGCATGTTGATGCCGTTCCATGATAGCATACCAAGTTTCATGAATTTCAGATGATTTTTGGATTTACTAGAATTTGAAAACAAGGCATCTCAATATTTGGCTGGCAATCAACGGTGCCCTGGTGTTTGAAATTCATTCACATTTCTTGCATGGGACCTAAGCATGCACCCAAGGACACAGATTTGATTTTTCAACCAATTTATATGCACTGGAGCATGTGCATGTAGTTCAAATTTGAATTATGCACATAAATGCATTGAAAACTCAGTTAAGGCATAAAAATGTCCAAACGAACCCCGAAAAATCACAAAAATTCACACAACACTCCGCTTGTTCCATGTTGACACAAGAAAAAAATTGAAAGCAATAAGAGGCAATGGATATCGTTTCGTCCCCAAAGGTGGGACGTTCCCTACCGAAAACCATCATGCTTGTTGTGAGAAGCTCCGGTTTGTGAGATGCATATACCCAAACCTGTCCCAAATGGGACAAATTTGTACCACGACATGTTGATGCCGCTCCATGATAGCATGCCAAGTTTCATGAATTTCAGGCGAGTTTTGGATTTATTAGAATTTAAAAACAAGGCATCTCAATGTTTTGGCGGCAATCAACGGTGCCCTGGTGTTTGAAATTTATTCCCATTTCTTGCATGGGACCTAAGCATGCACCCAAGGACACAGATTTGATTTTTCAACCAATTTACATGCACTGGAGCATGTGCATGTAGTTCAAATTTGAATTATGCACATAAATGCATTGAAAACTCAGTTAAGGCATAAAAATGTCCAAACGAACCCCGAAAAATCACAAAAATTCACACAACACTCCGCTTGTTCCATGTTGACATAAGAAAAAAATTGAAAGCAATAAGAGGCAATGGATATCGTTTCGTCCCCAAAGGTGGGACGTTCCCTACCGAAAACCATCATGCTTGTTGTGAGAAGCTCCGGTTTGTGAGAAGCATATACCCAAACCTGCCCCAAATGGGACAAAATTTGTATCACGGCTTGTTGATGCCGCTCCATGATAGCATGCCAAGTTTCATGAATTTCAGATGAGTTTTGGATTTACTAGAAACTAAAAACCGGGCGTCTCAATGTTTTGCCGGCAATCAACGGTGCCCTGGTATTTGAAATTCATTCCCATTTCTTGCATGGTACCTAAGCATGCACCCAAGGACAAAGATTTGATTTTTCAACCAATTTATATGCACTAGAGCATGTGCATGTAGTTCAAATTTGAATTATGCACATAAATGCATTGAAAACTCAGCTAATGCATAAAAATGTCCAAACGAACCCCGAAAAATCACAAAAATTCACACAACACTCCTGTTGTTCTATGTTGACACGAGAAAAAAATTGAAAGCAATAAGAGGCAATGGATATCGTTTCGTCCCCAAAGGTGGGATGTTCCCTACCGAAAACTATCATGCTTGTTGTGAGAAGCTCTGGTTTGTCAGAAGCATATACCCCAAATGGGACAAAATTTGTACCACGGCATGTTGATGCCGTTCCATGATAGCATGCCAAGTTTCATGAATTTCAGATGAGTTTTGGATTTACTAGAATTTGAAAACAAGGCATCTCAATGTTTTCCTGGCAATCAACGGTGCCCTGGTGTTTGAAATTCATTCCCATTTCTTGCATGGGACCTAAGCATGCACCCAGGGACACAGATTTGATTTTTCAACCAATTTATATGCACTGGAGCATGTGCATGTAGTTCAAATTTGAATTATGCACATAAATGCATTGAAAACTCAGTTAATGCATAAAAATGTCCAAACGAACCCCGAATAATCACAAAAATTCACACAACACTCCTCTTGTTCCATGTTGACACGAGAAAAAAATTGAAAGCAATAAGAGGCAATGGATATCGTTTCGTCCCCAAAGGTGGGACGTTCCCTACCGAAAACCATCATGCTTGTTGTGAGAAGCTCCGGTTTGTGAGATGCATATACCCAAACCTGTCCCAAATAGGACAAAATTTGTACCACGACATGTTGATGCCGCTCCATGATAGCATGCCAAGTTTCATGAATTTCAGGCAAGTTTTGGATTTATTACAATTTAAAAACCAGGCATCTCAATGTTTTGCCGGCAATCAACGGTGCCCTGGTGTTTGAAATTCATTCCCATTTCTTGCATGGGACCTAAGCATGCACCCAAGGACACAGATTTAATTTTTCATCCAATTTATATGCACTGGAGCATGTGCATGTAGTTCAAATTTGAATTATGCACATAAATGCATTGAAAACTCAGTTAAGGCATAAAAATGTCCAAACGAACCCCGAAAAATCACAAAAATTCACACAACACTCCCGTTGTTCTATGTTGACACGAGAAAAAAACTAAAAGCAATAAGAGGCAATGGATATCGTTTCGTCCCCATAGGTGGGACGTTCCGTACCGAAAACAATCATCCTTGTTGTGAGAAGCTCCGGTTTGTGAGAAGCATTTACCCAAACCTGCCCCAAATGGGACAAAATTTCTACCACCGCATGTTGATGCCGCTCCATGATAGCATGCCAAGTTTCATGAATTTCAGATGAGTTTTGGATTTACTAGAAACTAAAAACCGGGCATCTCAATGTTTTGCCGGCAATCAATGGTGCCCTGGTGTTTGAAATTCATTCCCATTTCTTGCATGGTACCTAAGCATGCACCCAAGGACACAGATTTGATTTTTGAACCAATTTATATGCACTAGAGCATGTGCATGTAGTTCAAATTTAAATTATGCACATAAATGCATTGAAAACTCAGCTAATGCATAAAAATGTCCAAACGAACCCCGAAAAATCAGAAAAAAATCACACAACACTCCTGTTGTTCTATGTTGACACGAGAAAAAAATTGAAAGCAATAAGAGGCAATGGATATCGTTTCGTCCCCAAAGGTGGGACGTTCCCTACCGAACACTATCATGCTTGTGGTGAGAAGCTCTGGTTTGTGAGAAGCATATACCCCAAATGGGACAAAATTTGTACCACGGCATGTTGATGCCGTTCCATGATAGCATGCCAAGTTTCATGAATTTCAGATGATTTTTGGATTTACTAGAATTTGAAAACAAGGCATCTCAATATTTGGCTGGCAATCAACGGTGCCCTGGTGTTTGAAATTCATTCACATTTCTTGCATGGGACCTAAGCATGCACCCAAGGACACAGATTTGATTTTTCTACCAATTTATATGCAGTGGAGCATGTGCATGTAGTTCAAATTTGAATTATGCACATAAATGCATTGAAAACTCAGTTAAGGCATAAAAATGTCCAAACGAACCCCGAAAAATCACAAAAATTCACACAACACTCCGCTTGTTCCATGTTGACACAAGAAAAAAATTGAAAGCAATAAGAGGCAATGGATATCGTTTCGTCCCCAAAGGTGGGACGTTCCCTACCGAAAACCATCATGCTTGTTGTGAGAAGCTCCGGTTTGTGAGATGCATATACCCAAACCTGTCCCAAATGGGACAAAATTTGTACCACGACATGTTGATGCCGCTCCATGATAGCATGCCAAGTTTCATGAATTTCAGGCGAGTTTTGGATTTATTAGAATTTAAAAACCAGGCATCTCAATGTTTTGCCGGCAATCAACGGTGCCCTGGTGTTTGAAATTCATTCCCATTTCTTGCATGGTACCTAAGCACGCACCCAAGGACACAGATTTGATTTTTCAACCAATTTATATGCACTGGAGCATGTGCATGTAGTTCAAATTTGAATTATGCACATAAATGCATTGAAAACTCAGCTAATGCATAAAAATGTCCAAACGAACCCCGAAAAATCACAAAAATTCACACAACACTCATGTTGTTCTTTGTTGACACGAGAAAAAAAGTTGAAAGCAATAAGAGGCAATGGATGTCGTTTCGTCCCAAAGGTGAGACGTTCCCTACCGAAAACCATCATGCTTGTTGTGAGAAGCTCCGGTTTGTGAGAAGCATATACCCAAACCTGCCCCAAATGGGACAAAATTTGTACCACGGCATGTTGATGCCGCTCCATGATAGCATGCCAAGTTTCATGAATTTCATATGAGTTCTGGATTTACTAGAATTTAAAAACGAGGCATCTCACTGTTTTGGCGGCAATCAACGGTGCCCTGGTGTTTGAAATTTATTCCCATTTCTTGCATGGGACCTAAGCATGCACCCAAGGACACAGATTTGATTTTTCAACCAATTTATATGCACTGGAGCATGTGCATGTAGTTCAAATTTGAATTATGCACATAAATGCATTGAAAACTCAGCTAATGCATAAAAATGTCCAAACGAACCCCGAAAAATCACAAAAATTCACACAACACTCCGCTTGTTCCATGTTGACACAAGAAAAAAATTGAAAGCAATAAGAGGCAATGGATATCGTTTCGTCCCCAAAGGTGGGACGTTCCCTACCGAAAACCATCATGCTTGTTGTGAGAAGCTCCGGTTTGTGAGATGCATATACCCAAACCTGTCCCAAATGGGACAAAATTTGTACCACGACATGTTGATGCCGCTCCATGATAGCATGCCAAGTTTCATGAATTTCAGGCGAGTTTTTGATTTATTAGAATTTAAAAACCAGGCATCTCAATGTTTTGCCGGCAATCAACGGTGCCCTGGTGTTTGAAATTCATTCCCATTTCTTGCATGGTACCTAAGCACGCACCCAAGGACACAGATTTGATTTTTCAACCAATTTATATGCACTGGAGCATGTGCATGTAGTTCAAATTTGAATTATGCACATAAATGCATTGAAAACTCAGCTAATGCACAAAAATGTCCAAACGAACCCCGAAAAATCACAAAAATTCACACAACACTCATGTTGTTCTTTGTTGACACGAGAAAAAAAGTTGAAAGCAATAAGAGGCAATGGATGTCGTTTCGTCCCAAAGGTGAGACGTTCCCTACCGAAAACCATCATGCTTGTTGTGAGAAGCTCCGGTTTGTGAGAAGCATATAGCCAAACCTGCCCCAAATGGGACAAAATTTGTACCACGGCATGTTGATGCCGCTCCATGATAGCATGCCAAGTTTCATGAATTTCATATGAGTTCTGGATTTACTAGAATTTAAAAACAAGGCATCTCAATGTTTTGGCGGCAATCAACGGTGCCCTGGTGTTTGAAATTTATTCCCATTTCTTGCATGGGACCTAAGCATGCACCCAAGGACACAGATTTGATTTTTCAACCAATTTATATGCACTGGAGCATGTGCATGTAGTTCAAATTTGAATTATGCACATAAATACATTGAAAACTCAGTTAATGCATAAAAATGTCCAAACGAACCCCGAATAATCACAAAAATTCACACAACACTACTGTTGTTCTATGTTGACACGAGAAAAAAATTGAAAGCAATAAGAGGCAATGGATATCGTTGCGTCCCCAAACGTGGGACGTTCCCTACCGAAAACCATCATGCTTGTTGTGAGAAGCTCCGGTTTGTGAGAAGCGTATACCCAAACCTGCCCCAAATGGGACAAAATTTGTACCAGCGCATCTTGATGCCGATCCATGATAGCGTGCCAAGCTTCATGAATTTCAGACGAGTTTTGGATTTACTAGAATTTGAAAACCAGGCATCTCAATGTTTTGTCGGCAATCAACGGTGCCCTGGTGTTTGAAATTCATCCAATTTCTTGCATGGTACCTAAGCATGCACCCAAGGACACAGATTTGATTTTTCAACCAATTTATAAGCACTGGAGCATGTGCATGTTGTTCAAATTTGAATTATGCACATAAAGGCATTGAAAACTCCGCTAATGCATAAAAATGTCCAAACGAACCCCGAAAAATCACAAAAATTCATACAACACTCCTGTTGTTCTATGTTGTCACGAGAAAAAAATTGAAAGCAATAAGAGGCAATGGATATCGTTTCGTCCCCAAAGGTGGGACGTTCCCTACCGAAAACCATCATGCTTGTTATGAGAAGCTCCGGTTTGTGAGAAGCATATACCCAAACCTGTCCCAATTGGGACAAAATTTGTACCACGGCATGTTGATGCCGCTCCATGATAGCATGCCAAGTTTCATGAATTTCAGGCGAGTTTTCGATTTATTAGAATATTAAAACCAGGCATCTCAATGTTTTGCCGGCAATCAATGGTGCCCTGGTGTTTGAAATTCATTCCCATTTCTTGCATGGTACCTAAGCACTCACCCAAGGACACAGATTTGATTTTTCAACCAATTTATATGCACTGGAGCATGCGCATGTAGTTCAAATTTGAATTATGCACATAAATGCATTGAAAACTCAGTTAAGGCATAAAAATGTCCAAACGAACCCTGAAAAATCACAAAAATTCACACAACACTCCTGTTGTTCTATGTTGACACGAGAAAAAAATTGAAAGCAATAAGAGGCAATGGATTTTGTTTCGTCCCCAAAGGTGGGACGTTCCCTACCGAAAACCATCATGCTTGTTGTGAGAAGCTCTGGTTTGTGAGAAGCATATACCCAAACCTGTCCCAAATGGGACAAAATTTGTACCACGGCATGTTGATGCCGCTCCATGATAGCATGCTAAGTTTCATGAATTTCAGGTGAGTTTTGGATTTATTAGAATTTAAAAACCAGGCATCGCAATGTTTTGTCGGCAATCAACGGTGCCCTGGTGTTTGAAATTCATTCCCATTTCTTGCATGGGACCTAAGCATGCACCCAAGGAAACAGATTTGATTTTTCAACCAATTTATATGCACTGGAGCATGTGCATGTAGTTCAAATTTTAATTATGCACATAAATTCATTGAAAACTCAGTTAATGCGTAAAAATGTCCAAAAGAACCCTGAAAAATCACAAAAATTCACACAACACTCATGTTATTCTATGTTGACATGAGAAAAAGAAATTGAAAGCAATAAGAGGCAACGGATATCGTTTCGTCCCCAAAGGTGGGACGTTCCTTTGATAGCCTGGCTTATTAGGGATGATAGACTACTCATATCAATAAGGAATTCCTTCTTTTCTGGGAGCCCATTCGGACAGAACTCCAAAGTTAAGCGTGCTCAGCTTGGAGTAGTTTTAGGATGGGTGACCGACCGGGAAGTTTCTCCCGGGTGCGCACGAGTGAGGACAAAGTGCGTAGAAAAGACTAGTATTGATCTGTGGGGCCAGTCGTTGCGTCCCCAAAGGTGGGACGTTCCCTACAGAAAACCATCATGCTTGTCGTGGGAAGCTCCGGTTTGTGAGAAGCATATACCCATACCTGCCCCCAAATGGGACAAAATTGGTACCACGGCATGTTGATGCCGCTCCATGATAGCATGCCAAGTTTCTTGAATTTCAGGTGAGTTTCGGATTTACTAGAATTTAAAAACAAGGCATCTCAATGTTTTGCCGGCAATCAACGGTGCCCTGGTGTTTGAAATTCATTCCCATTTCTTGCATGGGACCTAAGCATGCACCCAAGGACAGAGATTTGATTTTTCAACCAATTTATATGCACTAGATCATGTGCATGTAGTTCAAATTTATATTATGCACATAAATGCATCGAAAACTCAGTTAATGCATAAAAATGTCCAAACGAACTCCGAAAAATCAAAAAAATTCAAACAACACTCCTGTTGTTCTATGTTGACACGAGAAGAAAAAATGAAAGCAATAAGAGGCAATGGATATCGTTTCGTCCCCAAAGGTGGGACGTTCGCTACCGAAAACCATCATGCTTGTTGTGAGAAGCTCCGGTTTGTGAGAAGCGTATACCCAAACCTGCCCCAAATGGGACAAAATTTGTACCACGGCATGTTGATGCCGCTCCATGATAGCATGCCGAGTTTCATGAATTTCAGACGAGTTTTGGATTTACTAGAATTTAAAAACCAGGCATCTCAATGTTTTGCCGGCAATCAACGGTGCCCTGGTGTTTGAAATCTATTCCCATTTCTTCCATGGGACCTAAGCATGTACCCAAAGACACGGATTTGATTTTTCAACCAATTTATATGCACTGGAGCATGTGCATCTAGTTCAAATTTGAATTATGCACATAAATGCATTGAAAACTCAGTTAATGCGTAAAAATGTCCAAACAAACCCTGAAAAATCACAAAAATTCACACAACAGTCATGTTGTTCTATATTGACACGACAAAAATAAATTGAAAGCACTAAGAGGCAATGGATATCGTTTCGTCCCAAAGGTGGGACGTTCCCTATCGAAAACCATCATGCTTGTTGTGAGAAGCTCCGGTTTGTGAGAAGCATATACCCAAACCTGCCCCAAATGGGACAAAATTTGTACCCGGAATGTTTATGCCGCGCCATGATAACATGCCAAGTTTCATGAATTTTAGACGAGTTTTGGATTTACTAGAATTTAAAAACCAGGCATCTCAATGTTTTCCCGACAATCAACGGTGCCCTGGTGTTTCAAATTCATTCCCATTTCTTGCATGGGACCTAAGCATGCACCCAAGGACACATATTTGATTTTTCAACCAATTTATATGCACTGGAGCATGCGCATGTACTTCAAATTTGAATTGTCCACATAAATGCATTGAAAACTCAGTTAAGGCATAAAAATGTCCAAACGAACCCCGAAAAATCACAAAAATTCACACAACACTCCTGTTGTTCTATGTTGACACGAGAAAAAAAATTGAAAGCAATAAGAGGAAATGGATATCGTTTCGTCCACAAAGATCCCTACCGAAAACCATCATGCTTGTTGTGAGAAGCTCCGGTTGTGAGAAGCATATACCCAACCTACACCAAATGTTGATGCCGCTCCATGATAGCATGCCTAGTTTCATGAATTTCAGACGAGTTCTGGATTTACTAGAATTTAAAAACCAGGCATCTCAATGTTTTGCAAGCAATCAACGGTGCCCTGTGTTTGGAATTTATTCCCATTTCTTGCATGGGACCTAAGCATGCACCCAAGGACACATATTTGATTTTTCAACCAATTTATATGCACTGTAGCATGTGCATGTAGTTCAAATTTGAATTATGCACATAAATGCATAGAAAACTCAGTTAATGCATAAAAATGTCCAAACGAGCCCCGACAAATCACAAAAATTCACACAACACTCCTGTTGTTCTATGTTGATACGAGAGAAAAAATTGAAAGCAATAAGAGGGAATGGATATCGTTTCGTCCCCAAAGGTGGGACGTTCCCTACCGAAAACCATCATGCTTGTTGTGAGAAGCTCCGGTTTGTGAGAACCATATACCCAAACCTCCCCCAAATGGGACAAAATTTGTACCACGGCATGTTGATGCCACTCCATGATAGCATGCCAATTTTCATGAATTTCAGATGAGTTTTGGATTTACTAGAATTTAAAGACAAGGCATCTCAATGTTTTGCTGGCAATCAACGGTGCCCTAGTGTTTGAAATTCATTCCCATTTCTTGCATGGGACCTAAGCATGCACCCAAGGACACATATTTGATTTTTCAACCAATTTATATGGACTCGAGCATGTGCATGTAGTTCAAATTTGAATTATGCATATAAATGCATTGAAAACTCAGTTAATGCATAAAAATGTCAAAACGAACCACGAAAAATCAAAAAAATTCACACAACACTCCTGTTGTTCTACGTTTACACGAGAAAAAAAAAATTAAAGCAACAAGAGGCAATGGATATCGTTTCGTCCCCAAAGGTGGGACGTCCCTACCGAAAACCATCATACTTGTTGTGAGAAGCTCCGGTTTATGAGAAGCATATACCCAAACCTGCCCCACATGGGACAAAATTTGTACCACGATATGTTGATGCCGTTCCATGATTGCATGCCAAGGTTCATGAATTTCAAATGAGTTTTGGATTTATTAGAATTTGAAAAAAAAAGGCATCTCAATGTGTTGCTCGCAATCAACGGTGCCCTGGTGTTTGAAATTCATTCCCATTTCTTGCATGGGACCTAAGCATGCACCCAAGGACACAGATTTGATTTTTCAACCAATTTATATGGACTCGAGCATGTGCATGTAGTTCAAATTTGAATTATGCACATAAATGCATTGAAAACTCAGTTAATGCATAAAAATGTCCAAACGAACCCCGAAAAATCACAAATATTCACACAACACTCCTGTTGTTCTACGTTTACACGAGAAAAAAATTTGAAAGCAATAAGAGGCAATGGATATCGTTTCGCCCCCAAAGGTGGGACGTTCCCTACCGAAAACCATGATGCTTGTTGTGAGAAGCTCCGGTTTATGAGAAGCATATACCCAAACCTGCCCCAAATGGAAAAAGAATTGTACCACGATATGTTGATGCCGTTCCATGATTGCTTGCCAAGGTTCATGAATTTCAAATGAGTTTTGGATTTACTAAAATTTGAAAAAAGGCATCTCAATGTTTTGCTCGCAATCAACGGTGCCCTGGTGTTTCAAATTCATTCCCATTTCTTGCATGGGACCTAAGCATGCACCCAAGGACACATATTTGATTTTTCAACCAATTTATATGCACTGGAGCATGCGCATGTACTTCAAATTTGAATTGTCCACATAAATGCATTAAAAACTCAGTTAAGGCATAAAAATGTCCAAACGAACCCCGAAAAATCACAAAAATTCACACAACACTCCTGTTGTTCTATGTTGACACGAGAAAAAAAATTGAAAGCAATAAGAGGAAATGGATATCGTTTCGTCCACAAAGATCCCTTCCGAAAACCATCATGCTTGTTGTGAGAAGCTCCGGTTGTGAGAAGCATATACCCAACCTACACCAAATGTTGATGCCGCTCCATGATAGCATGCCTAGTTTCATGAATTTCAGACGAGTTCTGGATTTACTAGAATTTAAAAACCAGGCATCTCAATGTTTTGCAAGCAATCAACGGTGCCCTGTGTTTGAAATTTATTCCCATTTCTTGCATGGGACCTAAGCATGCACCCAAGGACACATATTTGATTTTTCAACCAATTTATATGCACTATAGCATGTGCATGTAGTTCAAATTTGAATTATGCACATAAATGCATAGAAAACTCAGTTAATGCATAAAAATGTCCAAACGAGCCCCGACAAATCACAAAAATTCACACAACACTCCTGTTGTTCTATGTTGATACGAGAGAAAAAATTGAAAGCAATAAGAGGGAATGGATATCGTTTCGTCCCCAAAGGTGGGACGTTCCCTACCGAAAACCATCATGCTTGTTGTGAGAAGCTCCGGTTTGTGAGAACCATATACCCAAACCTCCCCCAAATGGGACAAAATTTGTACCACGGCATGTTGATGCCACTCCATGATAGCATGCCAATTTTCATGAATTTCAGATGAGTTTTGGATTTACTAGAATTTAAAGACAAGGCATCTCAATGTTTTGCTGGCAATCAACGGTGCCCTAGTGTTTGAAATTCATTCCCATTTCTTGCATGGGACCTAAGCATGCACCCAAGGACACATATTTGATTTTTCAACCAATTTATATGGACTCGAGCATGTGCATGTAGTTCAAATTTGAATTATGCACATAAATGCATTGAAAACTCAGTTAATGCATAAAAATGTCCAAACGAACCACGAAAAATCAAAACAATTCACACAACACTCCTGTTGTTCTACGTTTACACGAGAAAAAAAATTTGAAAGCAATAAGAGGCAATGGATATCGTTTCGTCCCCAAAGGTGGGACGTTCCCTACCGAAAACCATCATGCTTGTTGTGAGAAGCTCCGGTTTATGAGAAGCATATAACCAAACCTGCCCCACATGGGACAAAATTTGTACCACGATATGTTGGTGCCGTTCCATGATTGCATGCCAAGGTTCATGAATTTCAAATGAGTTTTGGATTTATTAGAATTTGAAAAAAAAAAGGCATCTCAATGTGGTGCTCGCAATCAACGGTGCCCTGGTGTTTGAAATTCATTCCCATTTCTTGCATGGGACCTAAGCATGCACCCAAGGACACAGATTTGATTTTTCAACCAATTTATATGGACTCGAGCATGTGCATGTAGTTCAAATTTGAATTATGCACATAAATGCATTGAAAACTCAGTTAATGCATAAAAATGTCCAAACGAACCCCGAAAAATCACAAAAATTCACACAACACTCCTGTTGTTCTACGTTTACACGAGAAAAAAAATTTGAAAGCAATAAGAGGCAATGGATATCGTTTCGTCCCCAAAGGTGGGACGTTCCCTACCGAAAACCATCATGCTTGTTGTGAGAAGCTCCGGTTTATGAGAAGCATATAACCAAACCTGCCCCACATGGGACAAAATTTGTACCACGATATGTTGGTGCCGTTCCATGATTGCATGCCAAGGTTCATGAATTTCAAATGAGTTTTGGATTTATTAGAATTTGAAAAAAAAGGCATCTCAATGTGGTGCTCGCAATCAACGGTGCCCTGGTGTTTGAAATTCATTCCCATTTCTTGCATGGGACCTAAGCATGCACCCAAGGACACAGATTTGATTTTTCAACACATTTATATGGACTCGAGCATGTGCATGTAGTTCAAATTTGAATTATGCACATAAATGCATTGAAAACTCAGTTAATGCATAAAAATGGCCAAACGAACCCCGAAAAATCACAAAAATTCACACAACACTCCTGTTGTTCTACGTTTACACGAGAAAAAAAAATTGAAAGCAATAAGAGGTAATGGATATCGTTTCGCCCCCAAAGGTGGGACGTTCCCTACCGAAAACCATCATGCTTGTTGTGAGAAGCTCCGGTTTATGAGAAGCATATACCCAAACCTGCCCCAAATGGAAAAAAAATAGTACGACGATATGTTGATGCCGTTCCATGATTGCTTGCCAAGGTTCATGAATTTCAAATGAGTTTTGGATTTACTAAAATTTGAAAAAAGGCATCTCAATGTTTTGCTCGCAATCAACGGTGCCCTGGTGTTTCAAATTCATTCCCATTTCTTGCATGGGACCTAAGCATGCACCCAAGGACACATATTTGATTTTTCAACCAATTTATATGCACTGGAGCATGCGCATGTACTTCAAATTTGAATTGTCCACATAAATGCATTGAAAACTCAGTTAAGGCATAAAAATGTCCAAACGAACCCCGAAAAATCACAAAAATTCACACAACACTCCTGTTGTTCTATGTTGACACGAGAAAAAAAATTGAAAGCAATAAGAGGAAATGGATATCGTTTCGTCCACAAAGATCCCTACCGAAAACCATCATGCTTGTTGTGAGAAGCTCCGGTTGTGAGAAGCATATACCCAACCTATACCAAATGTTGATGCCACTCCATGATAGCATGCCTAGTTTCATGAATTTCAGACGAGTTCTGGATTTACTAGAATTTAAAAACCAGGCATCTCAATGTTTTGCAAGCAATCAACGGTGCCCTGTGTTTGAAATTTATTCCCATTTCTTGCATGGGACCTAAGCATGCACCCAAGGACACATATTTGATTTTTCAACCAATTTATATGCACTGTAGCATGTGCATGTAGTTCAAATTTGAATTATGCACATAAATGCATAGAAAACTCAGTTAATGCATAAAAATGTCCAAACGAGCCCCGACAAATCACAAAAATTCACACAACACTCCTGTTGTTTTATGTTGATACGAGAGAAAAAATTGAAAGCAATAAGAGGGACTGGATATCGTTTCGTCCCCAAAGGTGGGACGTTCCCTACCGAAAACCATCATGCTTGTTGTGAGAAGCTCCGGTTTGTGAGAACCATATACCCAAACCTCCCCCAAATGGGACAAAATTTGTACCACGGCATGTTGATGCCACTCCATGATAGCATGCCAATTTTCATGAATTTCAGATGAGTTTTGGATTTACTAGAATTTAAAGACAAGGCATCTCAATGTTTTGCTGCCAATCAACGGTGCCCTAGTGTTTGAAATTCATTCCCATTTCTTGCATGGGACCTAAGCATGCACCCAAGGACACATATTTGATTTTTCAACCAATTTATATGGACTCGAGCATGTGCATGTAGTTCAAATTTGAATTATGCACATAAATGCATTGAAAACTCAGTTCATGCATAAAAATGTCCAAACGAACCACGAAAAATCAAAAAAATTCACACAACACTCCTCTTGTTCTACGTTTACACGAGAAAAAAAATTTGAAAGCAATAAGAGGCAATGGATATCGTTTCGTCCCCAAAGGTGGGACGTTCCCTACCGAAAACCATCATGCTTGTTGTGAGAAGCTCCGGTTTATGAGAAGCATATAACCAAACCTGCCCCACATGGGACAAAATTTGTACCACGATATGTTGATGCCGTTCCATGATTGCATGCCAAGGTTCATGAATTTCAAATGAGTTTTGGATTTATTAGAATTTGAAAAAAAAGGCATCTCAATGTGTTGCTCGCAATCAACGGTGCCCTGGTGTTTGAAATTCATTCCCATTTCTTGCATGGGACCTAAGCATGCACCCAAGGACACAGATTTGATTTTTCAACCAATTTATATGGACTCGAGCATGTGCATGTAGTTCAAATTTGAATTATGCACATAAATGCATTGAAAACTCAGTTAATGCATAAAAATGTCCAAACGAACCCCGAAAAATCACAAAAATTCACACAACACTCCTGTTGTTCTACGTTTACACGAGAAAAAAAAATTGAAAGCAATAAGAGGCAATGGATATCGTTTCGCCCCCAAAGGTGGGACGTTCCCTACCGAAAACCATGATGCTTGTTGTGAGAAGCTCCGGTTTATGAGAAGCATATACCCAAACCTGCCCCAAATGGAAAAAAATTGTACCACGATATGTTGATGCCGTTCCATGATTGCTTGCCAAGGTTCATGAATTTCAAATGAGTTTTGGATTTACTAAAATTTGAAAAAAGGCATCTCAATGTTTTGCTCGCAATCAACGGTGCCCTGGTGTTTTAAATTCATTCCCATTTCTTGCATGGGACCTAAGCATGCACCCAAGGACACATATTTGATTTTTCAACCAATTTATATGCACTGGAGCATGCGCATGTACTTCAAATTTGAATTGTCCACATAAATGCATTGAAAACTCAGTTAAGGCATAAAAATGTCCAAACGAACCCCGAAAAATCACAAAAATTCACACAACACTCCTGTTGTTCTATGTTGACACGAGAAAAAAAATTGAAAGCAATAAGAGGAAATGGATATCGTTTCGTCCACAAAGATCCCTACCGAAAACCATCATGCTTGTTGTGAGAAGCTCCGGTTGTGAGAAGCATATACCCAACCTACACCAAATGTTGATGCCGCTCCATGATAGCATGCCTAGTTTCATGAATTTCAGATGAGTTCTGGATTTACTAGAATTTAAAAACTAGGCATCTCAATGTTTTGCAAGCAATCAACGGTGCCCTGTGTTTGAAATTTATTCCCATTTCTTGCATGGGACCTAAGCATGCACCCAAGGACACATATTTGATTTTTCAACCAATTTATATGCACTGTAGCATGTGGATGTAGTTCAAATTTGAATTATGCACATAAATGCATAGAAAACTCAGTTAATGCATAAAAATGTCCAAACGAGCCCCGACAAATCACAAAAATTCACACAACACTCCTGTTGTTCTATGTTGATACGAGAGAAAAAATTGAAAGCAATAAGAGGGAATGGATATCGTTTCGTCCCCAAAGGTGGGACATTCCCTACCGAAAACCATCATGCTTGTTGTGAGAAGCTCCGGTTTGTGAGAACCATATACCCAAACCTCCCCCAAATGGGACAAAATTTGTACCACGGCATGTTGATGCCACTCCATGATAGCATGCCAATTTTCATGAATTTCAGATGAGTTTTGGATTTACTAGAATTTAAAGACAAGGCATCTCAATGTTTTGCTGGCAATCAACGGTGCCCTAGTGTTTGAAATTCATTCCCATTTCTTGCATGGGACCTAAGCATGCACCCAAGGACACATATTTGATTTTTCAACCAATTTATATGGACTCGAGCATGTGCATGTAGTTCAAATTTGAATTATGCACATAAATGCATTGAAAACTCAGTTAATGCATAAAAATGTCCAAACGAACCACGAAAAATCAAAAAAATTCACACAACACTCCTGTTGTTCTACGTTTACACGAGAAAAAAATTTGAAAGCAACAAGAGGCAATGGATATCGTTTCGTCCCCAAAGGTGGGACGTCCCTACCGAAAACCATCATGCTTGTTGTGAGAAGCTCCGGTTTATGAGAAGCATATACCCAAACCTGCCCCACATGGGACAAAATTTGTACCACGATATGTTGATGCCGTTCCATGATTGCATGCCAAGGTTCATGAATTTCAAATGAGTTTTGGATTTATTAGAATTTGAAAAAAAAGGCATCTCAATGTGTTGCTCGCAATCAACGGTGCCCTGGTGTTTGAAATTCATTCCCATTTCTTGCATGGGACCTAAGCATGCACCCAAGGACACAGATTTGATTTTTCAACCAATTTATATGGACTCGAGCATGTGCATGTAGTTCAAATTTGAATTATGCACATAAATGCATTGAAAACTCAGTTAATGCATAAAAATGTCCAAACGAACCCCGAAAAATCACAAAAATTCACACAACACTCCTGTTGTTCTACGTTTACACGAGAAAAAAATTTGAAAGCAATAAGAGGCAATGGATATCGTTTCGCCCCCAAAGGTGGGACGTTCCCTACCGAAAACCATCATGCTTGTTGTGAGAAGCTCCGGTTTATGAGAAGCATATACCCAAACCTGCCCCAAATGGAAAAAGAATTGTACCACGATATGTTGATGCCGTTCCATGATTGCTTGCCAAGGTTCATGAATTTCAAATGAGTTTTGGATTTACTAAAATTTGAAAAAAGGCATCTCAATGTTTTGCTCGCAATCAACGGTGCCCTGGTGTTTCAAATTCATTCCCATTTCTTGCATGGGACCTAAGCATGCACCCAAGGACACATATTTGATTTTTCAACCAATTTATATGCACTGGAGCATGCGCATGTACTTCAAATTTGAATTGTCCACATAAATGCATTGAAAACTCAGTTAAGGCATAAAAATGTCCAAACGAACCCCGAAAAATCACAAAAATTCACACAACACTCCTGTTGTTCTATGTTGACACGAGAAAAAAAATTGAAAGCAATAAGAGGCAATGGATATCGTTTCGTCCACAAAGATCCCTACCGAAAACCATCATGCTTGTTGTGAGAAGCTCCGGTTGTGAGAAGCATTTACCCAAACCTGTCCCAAATGGGACAAAATTTGTACCACGGCATGTTGATGCTGCTCCATGATAGCATGCCAAGTTTCATGATATTCAGGCGAGTTTTGGATTTATTAGAATTTAAAAACGAGGCATCTCAATGTTTTGTCGGCAATCAACGGTGCCCTGGTGTTTGAAATTCATTCCCATTTCTTGCATGGTACCTAAGCATGCACTCAAGGACACAGATTTGATTTTTCAACCAATTTATATGCACTCGAGCATGTGCATGTAGTTCAAATTTGAATTATGCACATAAATGCATGGAAAACTCAGCTAATGCATAAAAATGTTCAAACGAACCCCGAAAAATCACAAAAATTCACACAACACTCCTGTTGTTCTTTGTTGACACGAGAAAAAAAGTTCAAAGCAATAAGAGGCAATGGATATCGTTTCGTCCCCAAAGGTGGGACGTTCCCAACCGAAAACCATCATGCTTATTGTGAGAAGCTCCGGTTTGTGAGAAGCATATACCCAAACCTGCCCCAGATGGGACAAAATTTGTACCACGGCATGTTGATACCGCTCCATGATAGCATGCCAAGTTTCATGAATTTTAGACGAGTTTTGGATTTACTAGAATTTAAAAACCAGGCATCTCAATGTTTTGCCGGCAATCAATGGTGCCCTGGTGTTTGAAATTCATTCCCATTTCTTGCATGGGACCTAAGCATGCACCCAAGGACACGGATTTGATTTTTCAACCAATTTATATGCACTGGAGCATGTGCATGTAGTTCAAATTTAAATTGTGCACATAAATGCATTGAAAACTCAGTTAATGCGTAAAAATGTCCAAACGAACCCTGAAAAATCACAAAAATTCACACAACACTCATGTTGTTCTATGTTGACACGAGAAAAATAAATTGAAAGCAATAAGAGGAAATGGATATCGTTTCGTCCCCAAAGGTGAGACGTTTCCTACCGAAAACCATCATGCTTGTTGTGAGAAGCTCCGATTTGTGAGAAGCATATACCCAAACCTGCCCCAAATGGGACAAAATTTGTACCCCGGAATGTTTATGCCGCGCCATGATAGCATGCCAAGTTTCATGAATTTCAGACGAGTTTTGGATTTACTAGAATTTAAAAACCAGGCATCTCAATGTTTTGCCGGCAATCAACGGTGCCCTGGTGTTTGAATTTATTCCCATTTCTTGCATGGGACCTAAGCATGCAATCAAGGACACAAATTTGATTTTTCAACCAATTTATATGCACCGGAGCATGTGCATGTAGTTAAAATTTGAATTATGCACATAAATGCATTGAAAACTCAGTTAATGCATAAAAATGTCCAAACGAACCCCGAAAAATCACAACAAAATCACACAACACTCCTGTTGTTCTATGTTGACACGAGAAAAAAAATTGAAAGCAATAAGAGGCAATGGATATCGTTTCCTCCCCAAAGGTGGGACGTTCCCTACCCAAAACCATCATGCTTGTTGTGAGAAGCTCCGGTTTGTGAGAAGCATATACCCAACCTGCCCCAAATGGGACAAAATTTGTACCACGGCATGTTTATGCCGCTCCATGATAGCATGCCAAGTTTCATGAATTTCAGACGAGTTTTGGATTTACTAGAATTTAAAACCAGGCATCTCAATGTTTTGTCGGCATTCAACGGTGCCCTGGTGTTTGAATTCATTCCCATTTCTTGCATGGGACCTAAGCATGCACCCAAGGACACAGATTTGATTTTTCAACCAATTTATATGCATTGGAGCATGCGCATGTAGTTCAAATTTGAATTATGCACATAAATGCATTGAAAACTCAGTTAATGCATAAAAATGTCCAAACGAACCCTGAAAAATCACAAAAATTCACACAACACTCCCGTTGTTCTATGTTGACACGAGAAAAATAATTGAAAGCAATAAGAGGCAATGGATATCGTTTCGTCCCCTAAGGTGGGACGTTCCCTACCGAAAACCATCATGCTTGTTGTGAGAAGCTCCGGTTTGTGAGAAGCATATACCCAAACCTGCCCCAAATGGGACAAAATTTGTACCCCGGAATGTTGATGCCGCTCCATGATAGCATGCCAAGTTTCTTGAATTTCAGACGAGTTTTGGATTTACTAGAATTTAAAAACCAGGCATCTCAATGTTTTGCCGGCAATCAACGGTGCCCTGGTGTTTGAATTCATTCCCATTTCTTGCATGGGACCTAAGCATGCACCCAATAACACAGATTTGATCTTTCAACCAATTTATATGCACTGGAGCATGTGCATGTAGTTCAAATTTGAATTATCCACATAAATGCATTGAAAACTCAGTTAATGCATAAAAATGTCCAAACGAGCCCCGAAAAATCACAAAAATTCACACAACACTCCTGTTGTTCTATGTTGACACCAGAAAAAAAATTGAAAGCAATAAGAGGCAATGAATATTGTTTCGTACCCAAAGGTGGGACGTTCCCTATCGAAAACCATCATGCTTGTTGTGAGAAGCTCCGGTTTCTGAGACATATACCCAAACCTGCCCCAAATGGGACAAAATTTGTACCACGGCATGTTGATGCCGCTCCATGATAGCATGCCAAGTTTCATGAATTTCAGACGAGTTTTGGATTTACTAGAATTTAAAAACCAGGCATCTCAATGTTTTGCAGGCAATCAACGGTGCCCTGGTGTTCGAAATTCATTTGCATTTCTAGCATGGGACCTAAGCATGCACCCAAGGACACAAATTTGATTTTTCAACCAATTTATATGCACTGGAGCATGTGCATGTAGTTCAAATTTGAATTATGCACATAAATGCATTGAAAACTCACTTAATGCATAAAAATGTCCAAACGAACCGCGAAAAATGACAAAAATTCACACAACACTCCTGTTGTTCTATGTTGACACGAGAGAAAAAATTGAAAGCAATAAGAGGCAATTGATATCGTTTCGTCCCCAAAGGTGGGACGTTACCTACCGAAAACCATCATGCTTGTTGTGAGAAGCTCCGGTTTGTGAGAAGCATATACCCAAACCTGCCCCAAATGGGACAAAATTTGTACCACGGCATGTTGATGCCGCTCCATGATAGCATGCCAAGTTTCATGAATTTCATATGAGTTTTGGATTTACTAGAATTTAAAAACCAGGCATCTCAATGTTTTGCCGGCAATCAACGGTGCCCTGGTGTTTGAAATTCATTCCCATTTCTTGCATGGTACCTAAGCACGCACCCAAGGACACATATTTGATTTTTCAACCAATTTATATCCACTGGAGCATGTGCATGTACTTCAAATTTGAATTATGCACATAAATGCATTCAAAACTCAGTTAATGCATTAAAATGTACAAACGAACCCCGAAAATTCACAAAAATTCAGACAACACTCCTGTTGTTCTATGTTGACACGAGAAAAAAAATGAAAGCAATAAGAGGCAATGGATATCGTTTCGTCCCCAAAGGTGGGACGTTCCCTACCGAAACCATCACCCTTGTTGTGAGAAGCTCTGGTTTGTGAGAAGCTTATACCCAAACCTGCCCCAAATGGGACAAATATTTTACCACGCATGTTGATGCCGCTACATGATAGCATGCCAAGTTTCATGAATTTCAGACGAGTTTTGGATTTACTAGAATTTAAAAACCAGGTATCTCAATGTTTGCGGCCGAGTGACGGTGGCAGGGTGTTTGAAATTCATTCCCATTTCTTGCATGGGACCTAAGCATGCAACCAAGGACACATATTTGATTTTTCAATAAGTTTATATGCACTAGAGCGTGTGCATGTTGTTCAAATTTGAATTATGCGCATAAAATGTCTGGAAAACCCAGTTAATGTATACAAATGTACAAACGAACCCTGAATAATTCCAATTTTTTTGACGACACACCTATAGTTGCATGTTCACTGCAGATAAAAGTTCTAACAATTTAAACACCATCCTTTGTAGCTGTGACCCCATTACGTAATTCAAATGATCAAGACGATAAATCAAGTAGATCGCACACAGTTTATTATCACCAACCGTGTGAGATGCAGCACAAAATATCTTGTAGCACCGTTGGTGTATAGTACCCAAATTATGCAATGACGTGGATGACCACTGTAACCAGGGAAATTCGAACCAAAATTTTTGATGTTCAAACTCAACACACACGGGTTAAGCTATCTGAATCGTTTGTGATGTTCACATATCGTACCCAGTTCTGAATAAGGGACCGTGTGTGATGACACTTTGTGCGCCAGTTTTTTGGCTGAAGCGATTCCAAATTTTTGGCTTCCGCGGAAATATCTACCTCCCCGCCCCCTCCCCCTTACCAAAAGCCACATTTCCCCTCTTTTCGCCTTCCTTTCCAAGTTGAAACCTTCACTCCTTGCTTGCAGCGCCACCGCCTCCTCGCTCACGCTCCTCGGCCTCGCCTATCCTGGCAGGTGATCCACACCCGACACCCATCCTCCTCCTCCTTCCACATCCCACATGCCCCTACTGCCGGCGCGAGCGCGACACCTTCCACCCAAATCACCGACCCCTCCACCAAATAAGCGCCGGCCTAAGCTATGGTGCACGCAGTATAGCGAGGACCTCAAGGAGCATTTGGCAGCGGAGAAGCAAATCGTGGCCGCACGCGCGGATGAGGTCGCGATGGCTGCCATTCGTGCCGACCCCCAGATCTTGAAGGAGCACCTTGCCATTTGCTAGCTACGCCGGTTAAGCATGCTCGGTTTACCCGTTGCGTGTGCTGCTCCTGCCTTTCCTTCACAAATTCTAGTGAATTGTGCTATCTAATTTTACCATGCAATCTGTTGCTCTAGTGTACATGTTCTATATGTCATGCAGTGTGGTGCTCACTTATTAACTGTTTTGTTAATTAGTTGTCGTCTTCAGTTAACTGTTTGGTTCAATTCTGCAAATGTGATGTTCAATTCTTGAGGCTGCAATTTTGTATTGTCTTCCATGTGAGAAATAAATCGAATTTATATTTACAAAATTATGGGTGCATTCTGTTATTGTATACCATGTGAGGAATAAATTGAATTTGGCTGTAGTAAATACATGAGAAACAAATACAATTGCTACAATTGGCTGTAGTTAACTGTTTGGTTAACTGTCTGATCTTCTATTAGGAGTATGTTATATTGTGCAATGTGGTGCTCAGTTAATGTTTGGTTCATTTTTTGTGGTGTTAGTTAACTGCTTGGTTCAATTCTGCAATGCGATGTCCAATTGTCGTGGGTAGAATTTTGTATTGTTCTGCATGTGAGGAATAAATCAAATTTGGCTGCACTTAATACATGAGAAACATATACAAGTGCTGTATTTCCTAGTTCTTAATCATGCTTGGTTTGGATAAATGGGTTTTCCGTGTGGCTTCAATTAATCTGATGAATCTGCAATGTGATTATTTTTCATCAACATATTTTACTGATAGCATGCGAACCCTTACTTAACCTGATGACTAACTACCTTATATGTGTTGCAGGGAAACAATGGGAAGCACTGAGGTTTACAATCGAGGTTAGCACGTGCATGGTCCATTGTCTAATAGCACATTATTGTGCAATTGTAGGAACCATTCTAATATTTAGGTTTTTAACAATTTGGTCTTGCACATGTAGGTCCTGCTGTCAGAGGTTTTGACCCACTGTTCGACCTTTTTGCATATGGGGAAATGAGTTGTCCATGAATATCAGTCAAGTCAAGAAACTCAGAAAGATTGTTAGGATAAAGAAATTAGCGACAAAAAATAATAAAATCTTTGTCTGCACAATGAAGAAGACATCAGTTCACTACAGGATGGTACTAACTATTATACCTTGCCTTTTTTATTCCTTTGCCCCATTTTCAATATAGAGAAGATATTTATGCACATCCTTGTTTTCAGGCCTTTCCAAAGCAGTTCACTGATGATTACCTCTCAAACCACTAGTATGGTCAAGAGGCGAGGAAGGTATTCATACAACACCCACGGTTCAATATTGAAGTGTTCCTGAAGAGGACGAAGGATGGACGGTCAATCATCCACAGACACTGGCCTAAAGTTACAAAGACCTTCAACATCAATGAAGGCTCAATATTCGCCTTCTGCTTCAGCAGTTTCCCAGATGAGATACATCTATCTATGCACCATCTATGATGCTAATTTCGAAAGGTTATAGATGTTGCATGTGAAACTTGGTCCCGGTGTAGTTGTGTAATGGGATAGCTGAGTGCTGAAGCTATATGATGTTGTACTCTGATGTATTTCAATTATGAAGATGAAATATATTGTGTGCTTAATATGAACTGTCAATTAGATTAATAAATGGATTATGAATATAATTAGCCTGCTAATTGGGTTTTGCTATTGCAAACGGTTGTTGAAAAAATACCGTGGACGATGACCTCGGGCAATGCACATAGTTTATAGGAATAAACCGTGTTGGATCAATAAACAATCACACACGACTTTCTCTTGAAAACTGATTGCGTTAGGCCACCTTGCGCAAACGTTTACCACATGCAAACTGTGTGTGATGGACAGCCTTTGCCACACAGTTTCTTTCACGGACCGTGTGTGATATATTCAATAACGCAAGCGATTTAACGGGAAAAATTGTGTGTGATGTACCTGTGAAGGAAACGTTTTTCTTAGAGCGACTGTGTGGGATGTACATACGAACGAAAATATTTAACGGGGACTGATTGTGTGGGATGTACTTGCGAGCGGAAACAATTTTGTCGTATAAATGTATTTTTTTAGCTCTACTGTACGTATTTCCGTATTTGAGCGCTCGCCGGTCGCACACGACCTCATTTTGCTGAACGTGTGTATCAGGAGGGCATTTCTCCGACGGTTTCTGGGTCGTGTGGGAAGGACCCCCCTATCGCCCACATTCACTTGGCGACGGTTTCAAATGCCGTCGCGGAAAGGGGTTAAAAACCGTTTGTTTAGGAGCTCGTTGTATTAGTGTTGATAGATCTTTTGAGGAGCTCAGTTTTAGTAGAAGGACCAGAGATGCTCGTACTGTTACTCTGTTAGTCTCGACCGGAATCACCAGGGAAAGGGTGGAAGAATGTTGCTACCAATTCACTCAGCTCCTTAACCTATTCTGCAGTATTTTATCATTGGCCCAATCATGTCTTCCCGACGGGTAACATTGAGACACAGAATATGTCCGTCCTATTTATCAACTCATTTGCTACATTGCAGACTGACATGTATGAACTTATCAACGATTTGCTGTGGAGAACATGCAGCTATTTTGTATTCATAACTGAACTGGCAGATGCAGCAACAGGGAGATCACTATATAAAGTCGACCCTGCAGCTCTCTAACCACGCAATCAATCAAGAGGCAAACAAACCAGCGTAGTAGCAACGGAGAATAAGAGGGTTACAGTTCAAGAGTTTTCAGTAGCTAAGATGGTTACCGCAAGCGCTCTGGCCACCATGGCAATCTTCCTGCTGGTGGCCCTCTCCACCTCCCATATCGTGTCCTCACTCCGCTCGGGTGTCGGTGTCTGCCGTGCAAATGGCTATCTTCCAGGAAAGTCGGGCAACTGTGAGAAGAGCAAAAACCCGGACTGTTGTGAGGATGGCAAGAGATACCCGCAGTACCACTGCTCACCCCCGGTCACCGTGGCCACCAAGGCCATCCTGATGCTGAACAGCTTCGAGAAGGGCAAAGATGGTGGCGGCCCATCGGAGTGTGACAATGCCTACCAGAGCGATGAGGAGATGGTCGTCATGCTATCCACCGGCTGGTTCAAGAGCATGGCCCGTCGCGGGCACCGTATCAAGATCACCGCCAATGGCAACTCCGTGTACTCCAAGGTGGTGGACGAATGCGGCTCCGTGTATGGCTGTAACGACTATCACAATTACGAGCCACCATGTGCCAACAACATAGTCAACGCCTCTCTAGGAGTGTGGAACGTGTTGGGGCTCGACCAGAACGTCAGCATGGAGGGCATCACCTGGTCTGACGAGTGAGCACTTCGTTCTCAAAACAAACATGGGCGCAGGTTGCTGGCTGAGCTCGTACCACTTTGCCGGTCGAGTGTCATGTAATATAAATTTGGGAAAATTGAATTTATACCCTTAGTTGGGTCACCCTCGACTGATTTGCCCCTAATTTCGCAAAACACGCGGTCTTGCCCAGCTCACATCGCTTTGCTTGCGTTTTTGCCCTTCCGGCACATCTCCGTCCAGTCAGCGCCGTTTGACCGCAAACGACGCATTACTGTGGACATTTTTGCCCCTGTCGGTTCTATACTTAATACCCCTTCGTCCTCAATGTGCTAGCGCAAGGAAACAGAGCAGAATGAGAAACCCGGCGAGGAAAAAGGAGTGGGAGGCAAGGCGTGGTGCGGTAGAGCAAGGAGCGGCAGCGCATGGCGAGCTCGGGCTCTTCCATCTCCTCGCCGGTGGTCGGAGAGGTAAGTAAAACTCCGGCAACGCTTCTTCCTCCCCCCTAATGCATTCTAGGGTTTGTAATAATTGGGGAAATTTCTGATTTAGGTTGATGGGGTCGGGATTGTGGAGCATGTCTCTGAGTTCTATCTTCCAGATGAAATTTATTGCGGATTGGAGCATTTATCAAAGCATCGCTGCCCTGGACATGGCCTTGTTCCTGCCCGGCGTGTTGCGTGGGGAGGAGCTAACACTGGCCGCCGTTTTTTAGGGTGTCCTCTAGATGTAAGATCTTGTGAATTATACCATATTTTAGATGGTGTTTATGCAATCTCTAATGTTTTGTTAATGTGATGTTCAAGCAGTTACCACATGAGTGTCACTGGGTGGTTTGGGTTGATCCTCCTCCTCCATTGTGTGATGCCCTTAATTTTGAAGACCTGCACGCAGAGCTAGAGCAAAGATGGATCAGAAGCCACAAAATGCAGAAGCAAAATATGGAGTTGTCAAAGAAAAATCTTGCTTTGAAGAAGACAGTGAGAGAGAGAGAGAGAGAGATGAGATGCTGCTAGTTCTGGCATTGTTGTTTGTAGGAATGTGTGTTGTTGTGTTTTTTGTGTTGTAGTTTGTAGCAGTTGTTGAAGAAAGTGTGTGTGAGAGAGATGTATTGAATGTTGTTTATGATGCACTATTGTATGCTAAATTTGAATATCATTATTCACTGCTGATGCTTGTGACATTGTACCAAATACATATTTATTCCATATCATAGTGCCAAATTCAGCAAACTCACATTGAACAAAATATATCAACCTGATAGAGCACACAATGTAGCAAATAGAGAAACACACACTAGCAAAAAGAGCAACCAATTTTACCAAATAGAGCACATATTGTACCAAATAGAGCAACCTGATAGAGAAAAGTGCATGGATGCATGGTTTACCAGTGATCTGCCATTGTCTCAACTGCAAGACCAATGTTCTAAGTCAACAGGATACCTCCATTCTCTTTTCTCACTATCAGTAGCAGTCACCTCTTCCTCTGTTGGGTTGCTCCTCACTATACTCATTTGCAAACCTTTTGTTTTCTCCATTAACACCTTCATTACTGCTGGTATGATGTAGTGCCCAATGAAATGGTTAGAGGCAATTATGTTTCTTAAGTCAAATTTCTCCATGATATACTGCCTTATCCTGTCAGATCAACTATGTGCAGGCTCTTGTATTTTTTTATTCTGGAGTTGAATGACTCAGCTAGGTTGTTATTGACATAGTCAACTTTGCTCATCTCATTGAAATCAGCTCTCGCCCATATTTTTGTGTGGTGTTCCTCTAGATATTCCTTTACTTTGGGCTTGATTTTCAACCGGTTCAAGTGATAGTTGTGTTTCTTGATGCTACAAGTTAGTGAGCATGGCCACAAATTATCATCATAAAACTTCCCCTTGAATTTCTTGTTGAAAATTTGGGCCAAGTGCCTCATGCACTCCATGTGCTCCACTCCAGGCTAAACATCCTCAACAGCACTTTCCAATCCCTTGCAAGCATCAATATGTATCACTAAACCTTCTGGATGACCTATTACTTTCTTTAGGTTTCTAAAAAACCAAGTCCAACTCTCAATTGACTCCACTTCCAGAACACCATATGCAACAGGAAACAACCAGTTGTGTCCATCTAGGGCACATGCTGCCACATGCTGCCCTCTAAACCTACCAGTCAGTGCAGTAGCATCTATAGCTAGGTATGGCCTACACCCCTCCAGAAAACCCTTTTGACATGCTTTGAAGCACACAAACACCCTTCTAAAGCACTCCTTGTAGACCTTCTTGTTATTTATCTTGTACTCAACTATGTGCTTGCCAATGTCCACAATACTGCCTGGTGATGTCCTCTCTACTTCAGCTTTGAAAGTATATAGCAGCTGAAAGCTATCACTATACTTTCCATACAGTTTGTCAAGTGCAATCTCTTTTACCATGGTAGCATCTGTCATATGGCACCTCCACACCATATTTCTCTAACAACCTGCTCTGAATTTCCTTAGGACCAATTCCTGGATTTGCTCTGATCCATGCCATAGAAGCATCTGCTATCCATCTTCTTTTTGCAGCTCTCAAGCTCTGAGATCTATTCACACTAGGACATGTATGCTGATATGGGTTGACTTTAATCTGAAACAAACCAAAAAAAACAATGAGATTAGTATAGAAAATGCAATACCTGAAAATAAACTAAAACAAAAATATAATACCTAAAACAGTGTGCTCTTCCTCATTAAAGAGGCATGCAGTCTCCACTTGCATCTCTCATAAGCACATTTGACAGTAAACCTTGTTGGATCACTTTTCAGAGTAAGGAACTCAGTTTCAGACTTGATTGAGAAGCTTGAAACTGCATTTCTGCAGTCAACTGCACTAGGGAAGACCACACCTTCATCAATACATGGATTTTCCCTGTCATACATCTTTACAGGTTTGTCCTCTTCTGCATCTTCAAAAACTCCCATCTCAACATCCTCTTGCTTCTCATCATCATCTGCATCTGAAAATTCTGCAGGAATGTACTCTTTATCTGTTGCGTCTCCATCATTATTGTGCTGGACATATCCAGGATATAGAACCTCATCCTCCACACCAGGTGCATCAGCCAATGCCTCCTCCACAACAGGATCAAGTGCCTTCTTTTGGTGTTCTTGGCTTTCATTGACACTTGCAGTTGCATAAGCACTTGGTGTTCTAGGAGCACTTGGTGTTCTACTACTAGCCCTAGTTCTGGATGCAGATGGCCTGGAACTAGATGTGTTCACACATCTCTGACCTCTAGTTCTTTGTATAACTGTGATTTCCAAATTGCATGACATAGTTGCTGCATTACTTGCAAACATTAGACCTAACTCTGCATCAGACTACACAGGGACCCAACAAAGTTTGGAACTATCCCAATATCTGATCTCCACAGAATCAAACAAGCCCCATGGATACTTGGCACAAATTGCAGCCCTAAAATTAGTATATGAACTAGTGATGTCCACAACTAAAGGAAATGTGAATCCACAATCTTTTCCTTTTGTACCAGCAGAAACTAGAACAGTGGTCTCCATTCTAACTGAAAGAAAGAACGTTGTAGCTGGATCCATCCTATCATATAACACACAATATCCAGTGAGAAAACGCACAAACTCTAGCCTAAACCCTAAATCCAAGCAAATGTCCTATGAAAAAACTGAGCAAATCAGGTCCGATACTAACCCTGGGGGAATTTGCCGTGCAGATCCGCCCCCGCTTGTCGCCGTTGGTGCAGATCCGCCACCGCTTCTGGCCGTTGGTGCAGATCCACCACAGGAGCTTCCCTCGTCGCCGTTGGTGCCGCCGCAGCCGCCACCGCCGACGCTTTCTCCACTCTCCCCCATCACCTTGCAATGGATCTGGCCGCCGGTCGGCGCCACAATTTAGGGATCGTGAGAGGGAAAGAAAGAGAGAGCAAGAGTGGGGAATGAGAGAGTGTAAGTGAGCACGGGGGCAAGCAGTTCTCCCCCATCACCTTGCAATGGATCTGGCCGCCGGTCGGCGCCACAATTTAGGGATCGTGAGAGGGAAAGAAAGAGAGAGCAAGAGTGGGGAATGAGAGAGTGTAAGTGAGCACGGGGGCAAGCAGTGTCCAAAGTAACACGTCTTTTGCGGTCAAACAGTGCTGACTGGACGAAGACGTGCCGAAAGGGCAAAAGCGCAAGCAAAGTGACTTGACCTGGGCAAGACCGCATGTTTTGATAAATTAGGGGCAAATCAGTTGAGGGTGACCCAACTAAGGGCACAGAAACAATTATCCCTATAAATTTCATTGTCAGATTATGTCTTATACGATTGCGTGATTTTATAAAATAAACAGTGCAGCCTATGGTTTAGCACGCATGAGAAGCTCTTGTGCGTGACCTTCAAGCATATAATAGTGAGCAGTGTGGTGCATAAAGAATTTGGTAACACAAAACATGCGAGAAGCTTGAGAAAGTTTATGATCATTTCCAAGGGATGCTGAACAAGTATAACAAACACAACATTCACATTTGCACGAGTAACTTAAGTGGTCACAGAGCAGATACCAAAGACAGTTAACACCATAGAAAACATTTTGTCGAATTCTACAGAGCGTGCAAGAGATTCTCTTGCACGGTTGCATCTAAGTTACAGCATTCAGCAAATGGTAAGCAACCAGAGTTCAGTGCTCCATTCAGCAAAAGCATGAAGAAATTATCCGCGCTTGTTGATGCTTAGTATTTCAGTAAAGCACTCGATGTGCAATCCAGATGATTCCATATGCTGGTCAAATCCCGAGAAATCAGCACATACAGCTTTTTTTGGGGGTTCTTCGGCTTTGCACAGATTGTCTCATCTCAAATGACTTCTGTGAGTCTTTCCCGAACTGACTTCTGATCTGGTATTTGCTTAATGCTGACATGGGTAAAAAACGGTGTCAATACTTAATGCCTTCAATAAAATATTTATAACTACAGAACACATAAAATTATGCTAACAAACAAAACATCAGATGGGGCTTGCCTGTAAAGAATTTCTCCACCACGTAGCTCCTTTGATATCCAATCAGGAGAGAGATCTTCTAAGATATGCAACTGTTCTTCAATCTCTCCTGTTAAGTGACAGGCCAGATATGGGAAAGAGAAAGGACAATGAGTACAGCTTTGAGAAAGATTGAGTACAGAAAGGTTGGAGCAGCTAGATCAGCTATGTACCTGTCTCTTCTATCTCCAAGTTATTAGCAAGAATATTGTGAAAGAGTTCCTGTTTAGTGATTAGTGAATTCTTGGTAGATCCAGAGATGCCACAGACTATGTCGAATGTGACACGTAAAGAATCTAGCTTTTCCTGGGAATTCATTGAGGATACTTGATTGGTTTTGTTATCATTTTCCTGCAAGTAAGGTGCTAGGTAAGTACATGAAATATGGAAAATGAAGACAATAACCAACGATGACTAGGTAAGTACTCCCTCCGTGAACTAATATAAGAGCGTTTAGATAACTATTTTAGTGATCTAAACACTCTTATATTAGTTTACAGAGGGAGTACATTCTTTCTTATACAGTGCATTTTCACCCTGCAGTGTGCCTCAGCTCAAGTTATGATATCACAAGATAATTGGCATTTTACTGCTAGTTACCAGTACTCTAATATGCTGACTAATTTCGAAGCATAAATTTTTAAATCAAATGAATATACCTTTCGGCATTACTTCAACAACAACAAAATTACTGCAGAATTGTTTAGTACACTGCCAGCCTTCTTACTCGCTAAGAGGTTTATTCGATACAATTTATGAGAACAAAATGACATATATGATGCATTGCACAGTCAAAAATTTAAATGAATGAGATTGCAGCAAACATATCTGTTATGTAGTTATGCAATTCCTGATGGCATTTAAGAAATTCATCTTCCAGTATGCATTAACCCATATGCGAAAACACATATATCCAGGCATAAGAATAAAGTCACATACCACGGTAAAAGTAAATGCTTCTTCTGGGAAAAGGCATTTTCCAGTTGTGACCTCAGGTTCTGTGATAGAAGTCACCCCATCCTTGTCAAGTTTTGAAGTGTCAGGATCATGATCAGAAGGGCTTTCAACAAACTTTGATGGTGAGAACATTATTAGTGATCTGCGGGCTGAATTGGTAGATCGTGGTTCAGAGCCAGGTCTAGTTGAGGTTTCATGTTTCGCAACTGGAGTGGGCAATGGCCTTTTTGGTGTCTGCATTGCCGTTGTTTCAGCCATCGATGGTGAATTTGAGATGCCTTGCTTTGGTGTACTGTTTTCACAGAAAGAGATCGAACGGCGGCTTGGAGTATCAGAAATATTGGTACTGACTGGAACCGAGACATGCTTGTTAGAGCTTCTATCTGGACCTCCGGTATCATCAGCACCCAGGGAGGCCACTTCTACTGGATCAGAAAGTAGTCGAGTCTTTTCAGTAACTTTAGTAATACTCTTCTGGGACATAAGTTTTTGAAAAGATTGTGGGAAGTGAGAAGCATTTGAAAATCCATTTTCCGAGGAAAATTCAAGAACTCCTTCAGCAGAATGGCCATTATGCAGTGCATCAAGATATAGCTCCTCCCTTAAATTAAAGGGTTCTGGTAGTGTGGCCTCAGGAATATCGATATCCTGCATACATAAAAATTCCAACAAGAATGCTAAGAAAATTATCATGACCATAAAAAGGGTTATTAGAGAAGAAAAATAAGGAACTAGAGTTGAGAGGCTTGGGGGTGCTCCAAGCATGTTACAGGACATGTCATACAGCGAAAACTATTAAAGATGAAAAATAAGGAACTGCGGTTCAGAGGTCTTGAGGTGCTCCAAGCAAGTTACAGGACATGTCATACAGCGAAAACTATTAGAGATAAAAATAAGGAACCAAGTAAGTTTGAGGATGAAACAGACGATGAAGCTGTTGGGAACTGCGATTGAGAGGTCTTGAGGTGCTCCAAGCAAGTTACAGAGTGTGTCATACAAAAACAAAGGAAAACTAGCAGTTGAACTAAGTTTAGTACCTTATGATGAGATCCCAAGAAGCATAAAAGCTTTGAGCGAAAAGCCTCACAAATTGCAATGGCTGGAGACTCTTGAGGATTACTACATTCCACAGCGTCCTTCAGAAGTGTAATTTCCATGTCAGCATACATGCATAGGCTTTTCAGATCATGCAAGAGTATCCTATTTATCTGGATTGCTTCTGGGAATAAATGCTTCATCTGGGCCAAATGAGAGTACAAGAACTTTCTGCAATGAAGAACAAACGTATCAGACTCCAATATATGGATAATGATTTACAGACAGACATTTCTCGTTGTCATTAATACCTCTTAGTGAGTACTTCCACCTGGGTTGCAATGTTGGTAAATGTAGTCATCTTCTTCCTCAGGCGCAGCAACCTCATAGAACTCTCCATCCGGTTGAAAAGAGTAAGCAAATTCTTGTGTCTGACATTGTTAGAAAAAGAACGATGGACAATCAAGGCTAGGCAGCAAAAGGATGCATCATATATGAGATGAAAATAGAAAAATGTCTCACTTCTCAAGAAGTTCATTTGAAACTGGTGATTGGCTGCCATCAGGCAAAGCAAATTCATTATCATCTTCATCGTCTGTTTCATCCTCATTTCCCAACAGCTTCTCAGCTAATCTGTCCTTGTACCTCTCTGAAAGTAAATTAGTTTCCAATGAGCTGACAACAATCTCCTCCCTTCCAGACTCAGGCTTCTCTGGAGTTGGTGATTCAGTTCTTCTCCCAGAATCATCCATATCAGGTTTCATCTTCTGCATAGTTGCAGGGCTAGTTGAATTGCTATCATTATGCATTTGATTAAGTCCTTTTTCGAGGTCAACTTGAACACTTTTCCCCTCGACCATTCTCAGCTCCAAGCACTACAATAATCGACTAATGATGTATTAGACATCTTTCTTACAGTAATGTGTTCTAAAATCAAACAGAGCACAAATGGGGCTTGCATACAAGTACATCGGTAAGTTGCAATAAAAGGTAGAGTATAGCACTATGAGAACATAGAAAAATAGCCATATCAACCTCTTTAGTCATAGTATCTGCCAGGTTTACTAAATTACTGGTGACACACCGATAAGAACTAGTCCTCATGTCTCCAACACAAACCATCTTTACAAACAAAAATGCAGAATTTCAGATGCAAAGTCTCTACTTGTGTAAATATATCTGAAATGTAAACTAGCACCAAATTATGCTAGCCCCAACTGCAGCAAGGATGGGAGAGAGGAACTTGGGGTTTGGTATAAGTTCTACAAAAACTAGGGGTTTGGTTTTGCTGTGCGCTTAACAGGGAACTCTGAAGCAGAGAGGAGAGGATAGAAGAGGGCTGTGACTATGGAGTGACAGAGAACAGAGGTGGCGGCTGTGCAAAGAAATAAAAGGAGGGGAACCCTAAACTTCCCCTTCTGTGGTCTGTGGGGTGAGCCAAACCTTGCACGCATTCTGGCAAGTAGTTCTAGCCTAGGAGGTTCCAAACTCCTGGTTAACACCCAACAAATATGATAATTGCAAGTAGTGCCCAAGTTCTATTGGTACCAAATTTTGCGATGGCTTGCGAGGTTAGCCACAGGATAGAAAAATATGTGCATATCTGCTACGAACTACTTCCTCCGTTCCTAAATGTAAGTCTTTGGAGAGATTTCACTATGAACCATATACGGAGCAAAATGAATGAATCTACACTCTAAAATGCATCTATATACATCCGTATGTGGTCCATAGTGAAATCTCTACAAAGACCTATATTTAGGAACGGAGGGAGTACTACTTTATCAGACAAAAACATCACTAGACGAACAACCAGAGCTGAACAATAGAGAGAGAAAATATCAACAACTACCTGTTGCTCCCCCAGAGTAAGATTCAAAAGTTAGACAGGGAAATTTTGCGCAGCACTCCAATTTTAAACAGAATCTGACAAATACCACAAACCCTAGGCGTTTCTCCACGGCTCGTGACAGCATAGCCTGAGCAATGGCCGGACGAATCACCGCGCGACTCCGGCCACCACAAGGCATGGGCGCTCGGATGCAAAACATACCACCCCGCAGAACGCACGAAACAGAAACGACGGGATACACCGAATCGACGAGACGAAGCACACATCGACAGTGGCGGCACCAAATCGGGATGTGCGAAACCAAGGAGAGGGGTAGATCTAGAGAAACGTACCGGCGAACCGAGATCCGGAAGCCCGTGCGGTCTCGGATCTAGCGAGGTACGGCGCTTCGGGCGGGCTAGCTCGCCGTGGGAGCGGCCGGCGGCGGCGGGAGTTCGTCGTTTGGGGGGTGGGAATTGGAGAAGAGGGGAGGCGGCCGAAAGAGACCAAATGCCACGGCACGGTTCAAAATGACCCCAGCCCAACGGTTACATTTCTGGCCTTCTTATACGTCAAACCGGACGACTCTTTTGGGCCAGTCGGCAACTAGGTCCAAGGCCTCCTCCGCAACTGGGCCGGCCCGCCTCGACCCACGCCAGGTTCTTCCCCAACTCGACGCGAATCCGGCCGGCTCCTGGTTCCTGGAGCAGAGGAGCGGCGCAGCGAAAATGGCCGAGCCTCCCGCCGCCGCCTGCCCCACCGAGCTGGAGCTCGCGCGGGCGCAGTGCCGCTCTCTGCACGATCGCCTCGCCGCGTCGCCGTCCCTGCCGCGCAACCCCGCTCTGCGCTCCCTCCTCCGCCTCGTCGCCGCCGAGCTGCGCTTCCTTGCCTCGAGTAGCCACCCCGACCCCGCCAGGCCGCTCTCCTCCAACCTGCCCCACCTCGGGGCGCTCCACCTCCTCCTCACCCACCCCGCCGTGCGCTCGCCCTCCCGCCTCTCGCCCCTCCCGGGCGTGGACTTCGCCTGCGCCTTCCGCTCCCGCCCCGCGTGGGTGCTCCTCTCCGCGCGCAACCCTTCAGGCTTCCAGTGGGTACCGCGCAAGGGCATCAGCTCCCGCGTCGCCGCCGTGCTGGATGCCGCGCGCTCCGCTCCGCCGGCAACCCACCCCGAGAAGCTGCTACTCGCCTTCGCCCGTGGCGTCAGCGCGGACATCGTGTTGGGGCTCGCCGATGAGTTCGGGGCCGTGGAGGTCGACTTGCTAGCGGAATTCGTTGGCGAGTCCGAGGACGTCGAGGAGGAGGATGGCTGGGTTAGCGTCAGCTTCCACCCCAATGAGGAGATGAGGAGCTTCAGGGCGTTCGAGATTGAAGTGCTGGATGGCGGTGGTGAAGTGTTGTTACCGCCACCGTGCCGCGGCGTGGAGGAGGTGGAGGAGGGGAGCGGTGACCAATTGGGGGGTTGGTTTGCTGACTTCATGGGGAAGATGAGGATGAACTCCATGGAGATGGTGAATCTAGACACAACTGCTCTTATTGCGATAGTATCAGGTATCAGCAATGGAGGGGTGGGGAAGCTGATGGGTGCACCAGAGGCGGAGAGCAGGGCCAGGTTCAAGTGCAACTACAAGTTCGTCATGGATCAGGTGCTTTGGGAATATTTGATTTTCAACCTAGAAGAGTGTGTTCATAAATAATCTAGTTCATCTAGTTAATTGACTTCGAGTTTCTAATGCTGTTTGATAAATCTTGAATGTATATATCGACAATATTAAAGTTCAAACTATTACATATTTACAAATTTCTACAAAATATGTTTATATAGTCCAAGAAACATGATAAATCAGAATTCAGAAGAACATATTATCCATTGCCATCAGTGAAACCTGTTTTCTCAAAACACAAGTAGAGGACTATGTTGCCAACAAGAGCTGTAAATCTTGTGTCAAACTTATAGGATGTATTGTATTCATACTTTCTTGCAGGCGCAATCCGAGCTCCAGTCTCCAATATTTGTTGAACTGGGGAAAGCGGTGGACGGAAAGAAGTGTATCATATGTGAAGCGGTTAACTCAGAGTTCAACGAAATTGTTTCAATGTGTGGCGGGCCAGAGGAGAAAACCAGAGCAAGTCAATTACTGAAACAACTTACGTGAGCATAAAACCTTTATATTTCATAATTCTAATGGGCCTTTATTCTCCAGTATTAACTCTAGTTTTCAATGTTTATACATGACTTACCTTTATCTGGTCAAGTTAATGTAACGACCTACATTTGCAATCAGAGGGAGTATAACACTAATGGCCCTAGTATAAACTCTAGTTTTCAGTTTTGGTTCCATAGCCTGCCTTTGTTTCTACAGCAGATTTACTTGGTAGTTTCTTTATGTTTCTAATTTTGTAGTTATTTTTCTTTCTTATCTTTAAGGGAAAAACTGTAGTGCGGAATTGATCCAGACACTTTGCAAGTGTGACAGAACTAGGAGAAAAAATGTGTGGGAGAGATATTTGCTGAACATAAAGGGTGTTCCATGTATACAGAAAGTTTAATCTGAACTCTAATTCACTAATTCATTATCAACTTCCAGTTTCATGACCAATTCATTTTTAGTCTTTAGTCTGTTACACTTGCTTAGAGATGCTGAAGAAAAGTGTTAACTTCATTACTTCACTTCACGTAAAGGGGACCTATTCCGATCTATTTGTATCAAATGTTTTGGTGTCGACAAACTCGCTTCTTACACTGTTTTCTTGGTTGATGACTAGGCCCTTTCTTTTCCTACCTTTACTTTTATTTCTGTGTCACTATATGTAAGCTAGAGGGCAATGTATAAATAGCATTGTGAAACCCTACATTATCAGATGGGTATTTCCATTCTCCATTTCAATCCCGTCATTGTGCTGTGATACTTGAAGAAGGATATGTTCAGTGTGTTCACCCTTTTATCTCACTGTTGGTCATTTCACTCTGCTTACTGTTAGTATTCATGTAGCCTTGGTTGGTATTCTAGTCTCATTGTTGGCTTGTTGATTAACTAAGCTTTCTCTTTGGTGGTCAACAAATATGCAGCATATAGCATTATCTTGCTCAACTAAGAAATTGTATGTCTCTGTTTACTGTTTATTGTCACTTACAGTAATTTTATGCATGTGAATGGTCTTGAATTCTGTTTGCCCCGGTCAGTCATCTACCGCATACTTAGCCAGTGCTTTTGGACCTGCAGAATTGTCCCAGACAGTCCTTCAGCACGTATGATGGATCTTCCAACAACAAGGAAACTTGCCATGAAAAACAAAGTTGTTTTTGGTACAGGTGACCACTGGCGTGCTCCCACTTTGACTGCTAACATGGGGTTCGTAAGAGCTGTTTCACAGTCTGGTATGCCCTTGATGACCATCGAGCACAGACCTCGTGCCCTGATCGGCTTGTGAAGGCAGATAACCCCATAGTCTAAGTATTCCAAACTGAATGTAAGAGTCCTGAAGTTGTAACCAGCAAGTGTGTTGTAGTCTTAGTTCAGTCGATCCCATATTTTTGAAACGGCAGATAATAAGACATAATGGATATCTCATCTCTGTACATAAGATTGTACTACTAGTAGTACGTAAAATCGATAGGCTCAAACAGTGATGTGTGTATATTACTTTAGTTTGCTGGTTCGTCAAAATAAACAATCTTGACGCTAGCTTCCACGTGGATGCTGGATCCACGATACTCTTAAAGGGCGTTCGCTGCGGGCTCGAACTTCTATGTGGAACATGCTATGGATGCCCCGGCCATGGAGGCATTTGCCTATTGAAGGGGGGCTCCAGCTTGCGAATGATCTGAAAATTTTCTCCTTGTGATCGAATGTGATTCAACAGAAATCGTGCAAGCAATCTTGAACCCCTCAGATTACTGTGCGACAGGAGGAGCTGTGGTTACCAACGATCAAAGCATTGTGTCCCGGAAGTAAATGGAGTCACACATGAGCCTGATCCCATCCTGATTTCCTTTTTCCCCTGTCTTGTACTCCCTCCGTTCCAAATTACTCGTCATTGTTTTAGTTCAAATTTTGAACTAAAACAATGACGAGTAATTTGGAACGGAGGGAGTATAGCAGACAATTTGTTTAATTATATAAGTAAACGCCAAAGTTCAAAAGAAGAACCAGGCCTCTAGAACAAGGCGCGCGGCTAAGGATGAGTGAAATTTCACGTTCTGTAAAAACGCTATCTAGAGCCAGGCAGGCGCTGAAGGCTGAACAAAGAACTTGCACATTCAACTGGTCTCTTTCCAAAACTGTTGTCTGGATTTAGTACTCCCTCCATATACATGTTTTAGTGTTTTTTGGCATGTATGTAGTCCATATTGAAATATCCAGAATATCTTAGGAGTATTTGTAAACAGAGGAGTAGCTGATATACACAACATCAACAAAACGCCAGCTGCCCCTCACCCGGTTCAATGTCAGGAGAAAATCTTTTATCAAGAACGACAAAGTGACTTTAATACAACAATACGTTTTTTTCTCATGAATCCTGCTTTCACCACTTAATTCTCATACAGATGATGAAAGATTTTATTTCCACATCAACAGTAGGGCAAACATATCAAAAACCAGGACCGAGTAAATAGTAGCAGAACTCCACTGTTCCTTCAAGACCAAACAAATGTTTTACCTAAGATAAGACAATCCTTTAAAACCTAGTAAAACCAGAGGTAACTTGACGAGAACTAGTAATTTTTCCCGCAGTGTATCAAACTCCCAGCTCCCAAGAAAAGCCCGAATACCGCAGCGCTGCCAACGGTGGCTTGTCCGATGTGTCTGATCTTCAGCAGCCCAGGGACCTGAAACGAAATCAGATCACACCGGTGAGCACTCACAAATTCAATGACACATTTGCTTGTAGATCAAATTAAATCAGCTAAAACAATGCAGGTGAATTGATGTGTTTCATACAGCAAATTATAACCTGGTAAATTTAATGCTTACTTTGCCTTTTTTTTCAGGATTATGATGTAAGTTTTGCTTTCAGTGTGTTATGCGTTGAATAGTAGCATGTTTAATTAAAGAAAGCTTTGAAGATTCAAATACTAACTGTTGACTTGCGCAGGCAGTTTGAAGTTAATCATTTAAAAAAGATATGGAGTGGCTGAGGTGGAGAGATAAGAGTTATGATTATAAAAGATAAAGAGCAGAACAGTCGCTAAACTACTAATTTAGTGATTTTGAGCACCATATAAACTAGTAGTTTCTGAATTAACACATCAAGTATGGCATGCTACCACAAAGTAGCTCAGGTATTAAAAAGCAAAAAAAGATTACCCTCAATCTGATAGCGGCATAAGTCCCATACACAGCACCTGCACAAAAAGGGGGGAAACATGCCCATTAATTCCATGACATTAATTTCATATCCTACGCCAGCACTTGAAGTTCCGAAAACTAAGAAGAAAACACAAACCAAAAAACAACAATAAGCAGCTCCCTCATAATTGCATTAAGAGATTGCTAGTAGGCGAGTAGCTCTAGAATTGTTAAGCTGAAGGAGCAAACTAAGAAAAATGAGAGCATCCATAAGAGTGCTAATTGTTCAGCAGAAACAGCCAGTTATGCCTCCAATGTCCAAAAGCATGACTAAGCAGCATATCTAACCTGTTGTGTTTCCACGAGCATTGTTAAACAGCAGGAGTGGAGCTATTACTACTTGTCAACGTCAGTTGCCAAGATACACCATCCAAACAACATCAAAAGTCTTTAACTTGTTGTTATCACTTATCAAGCCCAGAACTGTAACTAAGGCCAGAAACTGAATATTATAATCTGTCACGCATTTCACCTTAGCATTACTCGTCAAAAAGTAACCAAGAAGATCTAGTCATCTTCTCTCACCACACTGGCCCGAATTCCTAACCACCACCACCAGTCGAACACCTATGACAGGGGTCGACAATAAAAGCCCAGCACTTGAGCGAGCAGCCTTCAGATGTTCAGCATCAAGTCGTCACAGACGTCTGCTTCCACCGCGAGGAAATCTCCCACCGTGGCATACAACAAGATTTCCTACCAAACGCAACCGAATAATGAGCACAGCTCATGCGCCCACATCACAGCCCGAACCTACTAGGCGGAAGTCACAGATCAGCAACTGACCCCCCGAATCAATCGTGGTGCTGAACGAAATTTGACCAAACTCTTGAAGCGAAATCGGACCGGCGCCGGGCGGATTGGCACAGGGCCAGCTAGGGTTTAGGGTTTTAGTGAGGGAGGAGCTTACCGACGGCTCCGCCGACCGCGCCGCCGATGGCGACTCCGGCGCCGATGCGCGCCAAGCAGCTATCTCTCCTCGCCATCGCTTCTCCTCCCTTGCCGCCGCCGCCGCTCTCCTCCGTTCCCCACGGCCCCTTCTGTTTCTAGCTTGGTTAATCTGACTCGACGCAGCGTCTGCTTATGGGCTGCTTGCCTTGCGCGTCGTCCTCGCTGTTCGGGCTACCTCTGGCCTTGGTTTTATTTCAGTAGGATTGGGCCCGTGTTTGAGATACGGACCGTCCGTGAAGCTGAGTTTTCTTGGAGCGAAACTAAACCAAAATGTTTTCTTGGAGGAGATAAATATTTTTTTTCTTGGAGTATAAGTTTTCTTGGAATCAAAGTATTCACCAGTAATGTGTAGCACAATGAATTGAAACTTGTCTCATTTTTTTCCCAATCATTATGGCTTTGGATTTATATTTTTTGAGATATCAAGGAAAAAGTATTTTTTTTCCTTATTAGAAACTAAACAAAGTCCTCCAACTACTTATAGGATTTCATATGACAGACTGCATTTTTGTATCCTTTTTACCATTAGCAAAATGATGGATGTCAATACACATACCACGTTTCCTGGGGGTAAACCAAGCGAACTGTGGTTCCCCCAGCCGGGTAGGAACGAACAAATTGTTTTAGTTTGCTAAAAAAATCACTCTCTGCGAATGTTACAGAACTGTCACGCAAAAATAGGTTAATTTGCCATGTTGTTGTATAAGGATTTACCATGTTCTAAGTAAAAAAAATACATGATGTATAAAAAGTTTGTCACAAAACTGCCATCATTTCCAGAGATTTGTCATAATTACAACATGGAGAATTGCCGCCCTAAAAATATAAAATGATAAAATTGTCATGATCAGGATATGCCATACTTGCTTGCTGAAGGAAATTGTCATGTTACATCAACGGGGAAAAAGTGAAAGTTAGCAAGCTCTAAAAACAGAAATTGTCATCCCGAATGTGTTCGCTGAGATTGCCATCCTGAGCAAAGCATTCTTATGCCGTCGGCTCGTAGTTCGCTCGGAGGGGTGTGAGGGCCGAACGCTCTAGGATTTGTGTGCGGGACCCGACGTGCCTGAGGGCCTTTGCTCTGGAATCATTAAACAAATTTTTAACATTACAGAAAATGTTTCTTTCTATAATGCACTATTTTTCCCATTCTTGCCCAATGGTATCTTTGTATTGCCACATGTTGATCGACACTATTATTTAGTATTTATTAAAGGGGGTTTGATGGTGGTATGTTTATGTCATCCAATTCCCTCTTTGGTCCCTGCATGTAGTATGGTAAAAAGGCCAAGACAAACCAGCTCAAGCCTACGGACATCCACGCGCAAGTGAAACCTTTCAAAACCGCACACCTCTCTTCTCGTCATCTTTCCTTTTGTCCTGGTGCAATTCCGTGTGTTATGGGGAAGAAAACATGCTCGCCTGCTCTTCCACTACCGCCTAGGACCGCGTCACCCACGCTCCTTCTCCTATGCTCCCCTTCCCCACCCCCTCCCCGCCCATGTACCTTGGCGGATTCCTTGTGGAAGCTCCTCCTCCATGTGGACCCTATCAATCGTGATGGAGACACCGCTGACTAGCCGCATCTGCCTTGAATAGCCACCATGACCAATCGAGTAAATACTTTATCATCACGGTTGCGTGTCATTATAACCAACATAGTCATAGTTTTTTCAAACCATAACGGTGGTGGTACAAACAATGATTAACATCATCATCACAATTGTTACTGATGACACATCATCATTGTTCATATCCTTTTACCTAACGTTATGCTAAATATACCATTACTATTGTGGTAAAACCCTTTTTATAAAAGCAAAAACAAGTTAATGTGTGTACGTTGTAGCACCTTCATATAGCTTTTTACTTAGAGTAACTCTAGCCGAGTTGTCATATGTGTGGTTGTTATATGAGATATGTAGCATACATATGGATACAGAGGCCGCGACGGTTGTGCGCAAACACAAAGTCGCCAAAAAGGCAACCTTCATATTTTTCTTACATGTGTGTCTCACTTTTCATAGACTATAACGGTTCTTCTCCAAAACTTCAGTTTAATTTCACTCCCCACCTCAACAAAGCGAGTTTTTCAGTACAAGATGAAATGTCAATTTCAACATGGATTTACAAAATGGGTTTCAAGAAGGATTACGACGATTCTCCGCTAATTTATGGGTTCTTCCTCCTCTTCGAAGTGACCTCGCATGCGGGGGAGGCTTCGGTTATCACGACTCCGTCGACCATGCAGTTAATGAACGCATGTGTGTCCTAGATGCGGATAAGGCCACAGTCTTGAGGGCCGATGAGCGCGGCAACCATTTATGTGGCGACATCCATCAAAATTCGGTCAAAGTACACGAGGGCGGTCGGAAGGCGGGCGCGGCGACAGCTGATTCATAAGGTTGTGCATCGTCATCAAACTAGTCTAAGTACTATCATGCCCTCTCCGAGAACACTTTATTGGCGCGGTACTCTTTGGTCTCGTCGGAGAAATGGTCTGCTGGGAGGACGTGACGGCACTGACATGGTAATGGGAGAAGAGAAGGTGTCGTCCAACGAAGGGGCTGATGGGGGTGAGTGTCCCGACAACGGAGATGGGGGAAGAGGTGAAGGAAATATGCCCTAGAGGCAATAATAAAGTTGTTATTTATATTTCCTTATATAATGATAAATGTTTATTATTCATGCTAGAATTGTATTAACTGGAAACTTGATACATGTGTGAATACATAGACAAAACAAAGTGTCCCTAGTATGCCTCTACTTGACTAGCTCATTAATCAAAGATGGTTAAGTTTCCGGACCATAGACATGTGTTGTCATTTGATGAACGGGATCACATCATTAGGAGAATGATGTGATGGACAAGACCCATCCGTTAGCTTAGCATAATGATCGTTAAGTTTTATTGCTATTGCTTTCTTCATGACTTGTACATATTCCTTTGACTATGAGATTATGCAACTCCCGAATACCGGAGGAACACCTTGTGTGCTATCAAACATCACAACGTAACTGGGTGATTATAAAGATGCTCTACAGGTGTCTCGGAAGGTGTTTGTTGGGTTGGAATAGATCGAGATTAGGATTTGTCACTCCGAGTATCGGAGAGGTATCTCTGGGCCCTCTCGGTAATGCACATCACAATTAGCCTTGCAAGCAATGTGACTAATGAGTTAGTTATGGGATGATGCATTACGGAACGAGTAAAGAGACTTGCCGGTAATGAGATTGAACTAGGTATGAGGATACCGATGATCGAATCTCGGGCAAGTAACATACCGATGACAAAGGAAATAACGTATGTTGTCATTGCAGTTTGACCGATAAAGATCTTCGTAGGATATCTAGGAACCAATATGAGCATCCAGGTTCTGTTGTTGGTTATTGATCGGAGATATGTCTCAGTCATGTCTACATAGTTCTCGAACCCGTAGGGTCCGCACGCTTAACGTTTGATGACGATTTGTATTATGAGTTATGTGTTTTGGTGACCGAAGATTGTTCGGAGTCCCGGATGAGATCACGGACATGACGAGGAGTCTCGAAATGGTCGGGAGGTAAAGATTGATATATGGGACGATAGTATTTGGACACCGGAATGGTTTCGGGAAGTTTTGGATATTTATCGGAGTACCAAGGGATTATCGGAACCCCCCCCCCCCCCGGGGAAGTAATGGGCCAACATGGGCCATAGGGGAGAGAGAGGGGAGCCCACAAGGGGTGGCGCCCCCCCCATGGGTTGTCCGAATTGGACAAGGGCAAGGGGGCACGCCCCCCCTTTCCTTTCCCCCTCTCCCTTTCCTTCCCTCTTTCCCCCCTAGAGAGAATGAAATTATTGAAACTGATAATATTGATGAAAGTGATGATGAAGATTCTCCCCCTAGATATGAATTGCCTGTTGTGCCTGAGGGTTATGTTATGGATGAAGAAACCGCTAGAGACTTTCTTGCTTGCAATGATAGGAATGATCTTAAGAAATTATTAGCTAAGCTGAAGGAAAAGTCTTTGAATGCTAGAATGAAATATGACCCTGCTTTTGCTACTTCACCTATCTTTGTAACTGATAAGGATTGTGATTTCTCTGTTGATCCTGAGATAATTACTTTGGTTGAATCTGATCCTTTTTATGGCTATGAATCTGAAACTGTTGTGGCACATCTTACTAAATTAAATGATATAGCCACCCTATTCACTAATGATGAGAAAACTCGCTACTACTATATCCTTAAATTATTTCCATTCTCATTAAAGGGTGATGCTAAAACATGGTTTAATTCTCTTGATCCTGGTTGTGTGCGTAGTCCCCAAGATATGATTTATTACTTCTCTGCTAAATATTTCCCCGCTCATAAGAAACAAGCTGCCTTAAGGGAAATATATAATTTTGTGCAAATTGAAGAAGAGAGTCTCCCACAAGCTTGGGGGAGGCTTCTCCAATTACTTAATGCTTTGCCTGATCATCCTCTCAAGAAAAATGAAATACTTGATATCTTTTATAATGGACTAACCGATGCTTCCAGAGACCACCTAGATAGTTGTGTTGGTTGTGTTTTCAGGGAAAGAACAGTTGATCAAGCTGAATTGCTATTGAATAATATGTTGACTAATGAAAATAATTGGACACTTCCTGAACCAACTCCTAAGCCAACTCCGAAGAAAAGGGGTATTCTATTTCTCAGTCCTGAAGATATGCAAGAGGCAGAGAAATCTATGAAAGAAAAAGGTATTAAAACTGAAGATGTTAAGAATTTACCTCCTATTGAAGAAATACATGGTCTTAATTTGCCGCTTGTTGAAGAAATACATGGTCTTGATAACCCGACACAGGTAGTAAAGGTAAATTCTCTCTGTAGATTTGATAAAGGTGATATTCCTCGTTATAAGTCTGCTAGTCAATGCTTAGATGAGTTTGATAATTTTATTGTTAAACAAGAAAACTTCAATGCTTATGTTGGTAGACAATTGAAACGAAATGCTTATATGATTGAACACTTGAGTGATTATATGTCTAGAGTTAAAGGTGAACTTAAACTCATTAGTAAACATGCTTCTATGCTTACCACTCAAGTAGAACAAGTGCTTAAAGCTCAAAATAATTTGCTCAGTGAATTAAATAGTAAGAAGAATGATAATGCTGTTAGAGTTATGACTAGAGGGGACAAAATGACTCAGGAACCTTTGTATCCTCAAGGTCATCCTAAAAGAATTGAGCAAGATTCTCAGAGAACTAATGTTGATGCACCTAGTCCTTCTAAAAAGAAGAAAAAGAAAAATGATAAGAGTTTGCATGCTTCTACTGAACCTGTTGTTGGCACACTTGAGAATCCCAATGATATTTCTACCTCTGATGCTGAAACGCAATCTGGTGATGAACATGAACCTAGTGATAATGTTAATGATAATGTTCATGTTGATGCTCAACCTAGTAATGACAATGATGTAGAAATTGAACCTGTTGTTGATCTTGATAACCCACAATCAAAGAATCAACGTTATGATAAGAGAGACTTCATTGCTGGGAAGCACGGTAAAGAAAGAGAACCATGGGTTCAGAAACCCATGCCTTTTCCTCCTAAACCATCCAAGAAAAAGGATGATGAGGATTTTGAGCGCTTTGCTGAAATGATTCGACCTATCTTTTTGCGTATGCGTTTTACTGATATGCTTAAAATGAATCCTTATGCTAAGTACATGAAGGAAATTGTTACAAATAAGAGAAAGATACCAGAAGCTGAAATTTCCATCATGCTTGCTAATTATACTTTTAAGGGTGGAATACCTAAGAAATTAGGAGATCCAGGAGTACCAACTACACCATGCTCCATTAAAAGAAACTATGTTAGAACTGCTTTATGTGATCTTGGAGCCGGTGTTAGTGTTATGCCTCTCTCTTTATATCATAAACTTGATTTGAATAAGTTGACACCTACTGAAATATCCTTGCAAATGGTTGATAAATCAACTGCTATACCTGTCGGTATTTGTGAGGATGTGCATGTTGTGGTTGCAAATGTAACTATTTTAACAGACTTTGTTATTCTTGATATTCCCGAGGACGATAGTATGTCGATTATCCTTGGTAGACCCTTTTTGAATACTACAGGGGCTGTTATTGATTGCAACAAAGGCAATGTCACTTTTCATGTTAATGGTAATGAGCATACGGTACACTTTCCGAGGAAACAACCTCAAGTCCATGGTATCAATTCTATTGGAAAATTTTCATCAATTATTATTGGAGGTTTTGAATTTCCTCTTCCTACTGTCAAGAAGAGATATGATATTCTTATTGTTGGGGATGTGCATATCCCCGTTGAGGTAACTGTTGGAAATATGCCCTAGAGGCAATAATAAATGGTTATTATTATATTTCTTTGTTCATGGTAATTGTCTATTGTTCATGCTATAATTGTATTGTCCGGAAATCGTAATACATGTGTGAATACATAGACCACAAAGTGTCCCTAGTAAGCCTCTAGTTGACTAGCTCGTTGATCAACAGATAGTCATGGTTTCCTGACTATGGACATTGGATGTCATTGATAACGGGATCACATCATTAGGAGAATGATGTGATGGACAAGACCCAATCCTAAGCATAGCATAAAAGATCGTGTAGTTTCGTTTGCTAGAGCTTTTCCAATGTCAAGTATCTTTTCCTTAGACCATGAGATCGTGCAACTCCCGAATACCGTAGGAGTGCTTTGGGTGTGCCAAACGTCACAACGTAACTGGGTGACTATAAAGGTGCATTACGGGTATCTCCGAAAGTGTCTGTTGGGTTGGCATGGATCGAGACTGGGATTTGTCACTCCGTGTGACGGAGAGGTATCTCTGGGCCCACTCGGTAATGCATCATCATAATGAGCTCAATGTGACTAAGGTGTTAGTCACGGGATCATGCATTGCGGTACGAGTAAAGAGACTTTCCGGTAATGAGATTGAACAAGGTATTGGGATACCGACGATCGAATCTCGGGCAAGTAACATACCGATTGACAAAGGGAATTGCATACGGATTGATTGAATCCTCGACACCGTGGTTCATCCGATGAGATCATCGTGGAACATGTGGGAGCCAACATGGGTATCCAGATCCCCCTGTTGGTTATTGACCGGAGAGGCGTCTCGGTCATGTCTGCATGTCTCCCGAACCCGTAGGGTCTACACACTTAAGGTCCGGTGACGCTAGGGTTGTAGAGATATATGTATGCGGAAACCCGAAAGTTGTTCGGAGTCCCGGATGAGATCCCGGACGTCGCGAGAGGTTCCGGAATGGTCCGGAGGTGAAGAATTATATATAGGAAGTCAAGTTTCGGCCACCGGGAAAGTTTCGGGGGTTACCGGTATTGTACCGGGACCACCGGAAGGGTCCCGGGGGTCCACCGGGTGGGGCCACCTATCCCGGAGGGCCCCGTGGGCTGAAAGTCGAAGGGAACCAGCCCTTAGTGGGCTGGGGCGCCCCCCTTGGACCTCCCCCAATGCGCCTAGGGTTGGGAACCCTAGGGGGGAGCTTCCCCCTTGCCTTGGGGGGCAAGGCAACCCTTTCCCCCCCTTGGCCGCCGCCCCCCCTTGGAGATCCCATCTCCCTGGGCCGGCGCCCCCCCAGGGGGCCTATATAAAGGGGGGAGGGAGGGCAGCAACCTACAGCCTTGGGCGCCTCCCTCCTCCCCTGCAACACCTCTCTCTCTCTCGCAGAAGCTCGGCGAAGCCCTGCCGGAGACCCGCTACATCCACCACCACGCCGTCGTGCTGCTGGATCTCCATCAACCTCTCCTTCTCCCTTGCTGGATCAAGAAGGAGGAGACGTCGCTGCACCGTACGTGTGTTGAACGCGGAGGTGCCGTCCGTTCGGCACTCGGTCATCGGTGATTTGGATCACGGCGAGTACGACTCCGTCATCCACGTTCATTGGAACGCTTCCGCTCGCGATCTACAAGGGTATGTAGATGCACTCCCTTCCCCTCGTTGCTAGTACACTCCATAGATGCATCTTGGTGAGCGTGGGAAAATTTTAAATTATGCTACGATTCCCAACAGTAACATAGTGTTATTCGAAATTTCTCCGGTTCCATGTTATTCGGAATGAGTTTGTTAACAAGACTTGATCAAACTTGTTAGTGGATTCCTTTTGATGAGCATGAGATGGATGAAGTTAGAAAGCACAACTCTCTGTACCCTCCTTTGACTTTCTATTATTTAGATTAAATAAAGCAAAAATAGAATTTTTTTTGTCTGTTTTCTGAATTATCCATGCAATAAAAAATACCCCGAAAATAAAAGTTCTCCAAATGCCCTGAAAATGAAACATGATTTTTTCTAGAATATTCGAGAATATCTGGCAGTGAGAACACATCAGGGGGAGCAAGCACCTGGCCACGAGGGTCCAGGGCGTGCCCCCTGCCTCGTGGGCCCCTGGTGGCTCCCCTCCACTTATTCCAGCCACCACACACTCCTTCTTCCTCCCAAAAAAATCACCAACCAGCTCAAGCACGAGTTCTAGCTCATTTTGCTGCCATTTTCGATCTCCTTGCTCAAATCTCCACTCACAAAACTGCTTTGGGGGATTGTTCTTCGGTATGTGACTCCTCCAATGGTCCAATTAGTTTTTGTTCTAGTGCTTTATTCATTACAAATTTTTGTTGCCTAGGTGACCCTGTTCTTGAGCTTGCATGTCAAATTTATATGGTCCCAAGTAGTTCTAATGCATGATATAGTCTCTAGGCACTTGTAGGAGTAGTTGCTATCAATTTTGTTGAGTTTGGTTCACTTTTATTTTAAGTTACTAAAAATTTCAGAAATTTTCGAAAAATGATGAAGAGATTTTTGAGGGGCTCTTCGAGCCGAAGCTTGAAGGACAAGCAAAGTGAAGAGGATAAGAGGCCCAAATATAATCTCCCTCGCACCACGGAAGTTCGGCCGTGTGAATGGCCTTGTGATGAGTTCTTAACAGCAGCCGGGATTCATGATGATTTTTATTCTTTGGTTGAGAATGCGGGCCTCACCGACTTCCTCCGCGACCAGCGCGAACAGTATATCTTACTCACTAATATTTTCGTGCAAAATTTTCATTTCCATGTTAGGAGATCACCACCTTCAGTGGAATTTTATTTATATGATGAGCATAAGGAGATGTCCCTTTTTGATTTCTGCCGGGTCTATAAGATACCCTTTACGGGCAGCATAGAGGAACCACATCGTAATGATGTGGAAGGGTTTATTGATATGATTGCTGTAGGGGAAACGAGGAAAGTTTCTGATGCAATAATTACTAGCATACACTTCCCTGTTCTGCGTTACTTTGCAATATTTGCTAGTAGGTGCTTAATTGGTCGTAAACTGTGGAAACCTTAGTGCCCCTGATATTGTTATTTTGTGCCATGCCCTGTTTCTTGATAACACTTTTAGTCTAGGCGCTATTATTGCCAAGCGGTTAAATTTGAACCGTACAAAGGGTCCCATTTTGGGAGGTATCTTCGCCTCGCGCCTCGCTGCATACTTTAACATACCTATTAGGCTTTATAAGAAAGAAGAAAAGCTGTTGCCTCCTGTTTTTCTAGATTATAAGAGTATGGTAGCACATGACTTTATTGTTAAGAATAAGAAAAGGATGCTTAACTACAGACTTTTATTCGATAAAAATCACCCTGAGACTATTACTTTGCCTGCTCCTTCTTTGTTTAACTTATCTTCAGGCAAGTATCTTGTTCTGCCGGAGGCATTTCATGCCTACCAGAACCTCACATCAGCTCCAGAGCCAGAGTCGGAGCCACAACCTGATTCTCCCCGTCAGTCTGTTTATCAGTGGGATCCGGAGGAGATCGCCAATCAGTGGTACCCCGAGGCTCCGTCTCAGTATGACCCCAGCTACAACTTTGGACATCTGCCAGGTCAGCCGTGGCCCTAGACCAACTTAGGCCAAAAGCCTAAGCTTGGGGGAGTACGTATTTCTCACCGACATTACATTCATGTTCACACACTCATTCTAGTTGTCGGTGCTCATACTTTTTCACTGTACTACCCATGCTAGTTTATTTTCCTTTTTCTTACTTTCTTCTTGTGTGTTTGATAAACCTTAAGAAAAACCAAAAAATAATTAGTTGTAGCTTTTAGCTAGTTTACTTTCCATGCCTATAGTAGTAATAATTAAAAAGAAAACCCAAAAGGATTTCTTGTTCTTCTTTTACTTGTTGGGAGCTTTTCCGTGTAAATAGTTTTATTTTTTTTTCTTTTCTTTGGGGTCGAGAGGAGAAGACCATAATGAAAATGTTGAAGTGGCTCTTATATGCATTACTTTTGATTTAACCAAGAGCCATATTACCTTGTCTTCTCCTTTGTATTGAATGCCTGCAGATTCCAACTTAGTCCAATGCACGTGCACTATTATTATTATCCACACCGTTCGGTCGTGCAAGCGAAAGGCAATAATGACGATATATGATAGACTGATTGAGATGAGAAAAGCTGGTATGAACTCGACCTCTCTTGTTTTTGTAAATATGATTAGTTCATCGTTCCTGATTCAGTCTATTATGAATGAAACATGTTTGCAATGACAATTAGAGACTATAGTTGCTTATGCCATGCTTAATTAGCTAGGAGTTTATAATGGTTTACCTTGCGTGTCAACATGCTATTAAAATGGTTGTGATGTGGTATGAAAGGGTGGTATTCTACTTTGAACGATTCAAGTGACTTGACTTGGCACATGTTCACGCATGTAGTTGAAACAAAATCAACATAGCCTTCACGATATTTATGTTCATGGTGGATTATATCCTACTCATGCTTGCACTCAATGTTTATTAATTTTAATGCATGTTCATGACTGCTGTCGCTCTCTAGTTGGTCCCTCCCCAGTCTTTTTCTAGCCTTCACTTGTACTAAGCGGGGATACTGCTTGTGCATCCACTTCCATAAACCCCAAAGTTATTCCATATGAGTCCACTATACCTTCCTATATGCGGTATCTACCTGTCGTTCCAAGTAAATTTGTATGTGCCAAACTCTAAACCTTCAAATGAAATTCTATTTTGTATGCTCGAATAGCTCATGTATCAACTAGGGATGTCTGTATCTTCCATGCTAGGCGGGTTATTCTCAAGAGGAGTGGACTTCGCTCCTCACTCACGAGAAAATGGTTGGTCACCGGGATGCCCAGTCCCATGCTCTAAGCAAATCAAATCGAAATAATTGCAAACAAAACTCCCCCAGGGTTGTTGCTAGTTGGAGGCACTCGTTGTTTCGAGCAAGCCATGGATTGATGCTTGTTGGTGGTGGGGGAGTATAAACTTTACCATTCTGCTTGGGAACCGCCTATAATGTGTGTAGCATGGAAGATATCGAGATCTCTCGGTTGTTATGTTGACAATGAAAGTATGCCGCCCAAAATATTATCCATCTCTGCTTTAAAATCAAGCTCTGGCACCTCTACAAATCCCTGCTTCCCTCTGCGAAGGGCCTATCTATTTACTTTTATGTTGAGTCATCACCCTCTTATTAAAAGGCACCAGCTGGAGAGCACCGCTGTCATTTGCATCCATTACTATTAGTTTATATTGGATATGACTATGACTGGATCTCTTTTACCATGAATTACAATGTTTAGTCAGTCCTTGATCTTCAGAGGTGCTCTGCATTTATGTTTTGCGGTCTCAGAAAGGGCTAGCGAGATACCATCTTGTTATATCATATGATGATTGTTTTGAGAAAGTGTTGTCATCCGAGATTTATTATTATTGCTCGCTAGTTGATTATGCCATTGATGTGAGTAAATATGAGACCTAAATGTTATTGTGAATATGGTTAGTTCATAATCTTTGCTAAAATCTTGAATGCTGGCTTTACATATTTACAACAACAAGAGCAAACAGAGTTTGTAAAAAAAAATTCTTTATCACTTTCAGTTTATCAACTGAATTGCTTGAGGAAAAGACAAAGGTTTAAGCTTGGGGGAGTTGATACGTCTCCAACGTATCTACTTTTCCAAACACTTTTGCCCTTGTTTTGGACTCTAACTTGCATGATTTGAATGGAACTAACCCGGACTGACGTTGTTTTCAGCAGAATTGCCATGGTGTTATTTTTGTGCAGAAACAAAAGTTCTCGGAATGACCTGAAACTTCACGGAGAATATTTTTGGAATTAATAAAAAATACTGGTGAAAGAATCAAGGACAGGGGGCCCACACCCTGTCCACGAGGGTGGGGGCGCGCCCCCCTGCCTCGTGGGCCCCCTGGTGCTCCACCGACCTCAACTCCAACTCTATATATTCACGTTCGGGGAGAAAAAATCAGAGAGAAGGATTTATCGCATTTTACGATACGGAGCCTCCGCCAAGCCCTAATCTCTCTCGGGAGGGCTGATCTGGAGTCCATTCGGGGCTCCGGAGAGGGGAATCCGTCGCCATCGTCATCATCAACCTTCCTCCATCACCAATTTCATGATGCTCACCGCCGTGCGTGAGTAATTCCATCGTAGGCTTGCTGGACGGTGATGGGTTGGATGAGATTTACCATGTAATCGAGTTAGTTTTGTTAGGGTTTGATCCCTAGTATCCACTATGTTCTGAGATTGATGTTACTATGACTTTGCTATGCTTAATGCTTGTCACTAGGGCCCGAGTGCCATGATTTCAGATCTGAACCTATTATGTTTTCATGAATATATTTGAGTTCCTGATCCTATCTTGCAAGTCTATAGTCACCTACTATGTGTTATGATCCGGCAGCCCTGAAGTGACAATAATCGGGACCACTCCCGGTGATGACCTTAGTTTGAGGAGTTCATGTATTCACTATGTGTTAATGCTTTGGTCCGGTACTCTATTAAAAGGAGGCATTAATATCCCTTAGTTTCCATTAGGACCCCGCTGCCACGGGAGGGTAGGACAAAAGATGTCATGCAAGTTCTTTTCCATAAGCACGTATGACTATATTCGGAATACATGCCTACATTTCATTGATGAATTGGAGCTAGTTCTGTGTCATCCTATGTTATAACTATTGCATGAGGAATCGCATCCGGCATAATTCTCCATCACCGATCCAATGCCTACGAGCTTTTCACATATTGCTCTTTGCTTAGTTACTTTTCCGTTGCCACTGTTACAATTACTACAAAGCTGCTAATGTTACTTTTGCCACCGTTACCGTTACTTCCATACTACTTTGCTACTAAATACTTTGCTGCTGATATTAAGTTATCCAGGTGTGGTTGAATTGACAACTCAACTGCTAATACTTGAGAATATTCTTTGGCTCCCCTTGTGTCGAATCAATAAATTTGGGTTCAATACTCTACCCTCGAAAACTGTTGCGATCCCCTATACTTGTGGGTTATCAGGTGGCACCAGTGGATGAGGGAGATGAGGGTTATATACTCATGAATGGGCATGCTCCGATGGTAATTGGTGGTGGGATATGCCACATTCAAGTGGCAAACCGGGTGCAAAACGCGTCAGCAACCATTAATTGGCTTCCCGTTCTGTATGTAGCTGAGGTTGGCAGGGGCGGAGGCGGCACCGGTATGGACATGCACCCAATGATGGCGCTGCGTGCGGGAGGGGGGAGGTCGGGCTGAAACTCCCCTCCCCTGTGCCAGCGGTTGGAGGCCGCTCACTATCAATGCCTCTAGATTCCAAGAATGGATGCTTGAGGACTGGATATGGAGGACGCTCGATACATTATGCAGCGAGGGGCGAATAGCGACTATGCTAGAGTGGTCTTTTCGGCAAAAAAAATGTTATATTGATGGTTATTATGCCGACCGGACTGATATGGCAACTTTGTCGGAGTTGCTGTGATAAAATCGTTATATTGACGGTAATTTTAAAGGAAAAAATCGGTGCCATGTACCAATATTAATGTATGGATCTAGTTTGAAGACCGATCGTAGTTGGGTTAACGTTTGAGAACTGAAAGTAGGCAAAAAAGGCCATCGCAACATGTTGGAAAGTAAGACAATTTCATGAATAATTTAAAAAAAAATCATGACTAAAATAACTATTAGCATGTATATCTCAAGCATATTAGTTAAAATTAAACAACATGAACAACAGCATCAGACACATAGCAACGACTATAATTATAGAGTAGATCAAACACGCCACACACATTGATCATTTGTAGGTAAAGTGTAACGCCCTGGACGACCCGCCGGTTACTGGTCGTTACTCCTGACAGGATCTAGACTGGCCCCACGGATCAAAACTAATCTTTCCCGTGCACTTTTTCCTCACTCGTGCGTACCTGGGACCAACTTCCCAGTCGGTCACCTATCCTAAAATTGCTCCAAGCTGAGCACGCTTAACTTTGGAGTTCTTTTCGAATGAGCTCCCGGAAAATAAAGAATTCCTTGTTGATATGAGTAGTCTATCATATCTAATAAAGTAACTATGACTTTTGCAGACGTGATGTTGTTGACAACAACATTGGCGAAGAACGGCGGGAGCATATGATGACGGAAATGCTAAAATGTGTTGCCGCTTGACTTGAAAGGAAGTCTGTGATGACAAACATGAGCAGTCGCGCATAGCGCTTCCCAGAAAATCTAATTGGACATTCTGTTGCTGGATCATAAGGGCAAGAGATTCCGAAGACTTGCTCTTCCTCTCACTGGTGCATGCCAATGTTTTGGGGTGGAGTAGACTATGATGACGGTGCAAACAACGAAATGAGGCAAAAACTATACCTTGATTTGATGACGATGACCGTGGCCAATAGGTCATATATATAATGAGAAACAAATGATCTCAATCCAAATCGAATAGGCTTCCAACTCGTAAATTTGTCGGTTAAGAAAACAAAAAATAAAACGATAAAGAAAGTTCTGCACCTGCAAGTCCAGCTTTGACGCCCCCGGCTCGAGCTCAGCAAGGCAAGCACATGCGTCTAATATTTTTCCTTTTTTCATCATACCTATAAGTTAATAAGGTGGAGAACTTCACCATATAATCACACGCAAAAAAAGAGACTTCACCATATAAATTTGTCTCACTCCACCTCCATGGGATGAGACTAAAGATCCTGCACCTCTTGCAATCCTTGAACGGTTGGAATTTATTAGGAGTTACTCCCTCCGCCCGACATCCGCCAGTTTCGTCCAATCACAGTCATCAACGTGATTTTCCGGATTCTGGCAAAAGGGTACGCCAATAGGGTGACCCTCATCGCTGACCACGTTACCCACCCCAACCAGTCCGCCTTCATTCAAGGGTGGTATATCCTGGATGGGGTGCTTGTTCTTCATGAAGTCCTCCATGAGGTTCGGTCTAAACACCTCAAGGCGGTTTTCTTGAAGATTGATTTCCATAAGGCCTACGACACTATTAGTTGGCCCTTCCTTCGGGAAGTTTTGCTCCGGAAGGGCTTTGACGACCGTTGGATCACCAGAGTAATGCAGATGGTCTCTTGCGGTCGCACTGCCGTGAACATCAATGGGGAGATCGGCCCTTACTTCCCCACCCTCTGTGGGGTTAGACAAGGCGATCCCTTCTCCCCTTTCCTATTCAATATGGTGGTGGACGCGCTTGCCGCCATCCTGGATAAGGCTAAGGCTGCTGGCCATATTCGTGGGATCACTCCCCACTTGGCTGGCGGCTCCGGGATCTCCCTCCTCCAGTATGCCGACGACACCATCATCATGGTCAAAGGCTCGGAGTCAGACATCTCCAATCTTAAGTTCCTTCTCCTCTGCTTCCAACAAATGTCTGGCCTTAAGATAAACTTCGACAAGAGTGATGTGATGGTGATGGGCTACTCTCCGGCCGAGTCCCTTGCCACTGCCAACCGGCTCAACTGCCGCCTCGGCTCCTTTCCCACGACCTACTTGGGAACGCCCATTAGCGACTCTCGGCTCACCGTCGCGGACCTACGCCCGACCGTGACCAAGCTTCAAACGCGCATTGAGCCTTGGCAGGGTAGATGGTTGTCAAAGGCGGCTCGGACTATTCTCATTAATTCATCCCTCTCCAGCCTCCTCTTGTTCCTCATGAGCTTTTACAGCCTTCACGAGACTCTGCACCATGAGATCGCCAAAGTCCAGTCTCGTTTTTATTGGGCAGGCGACAACAATAAGCAAAAATACCATATGGTCAGCTGGCCTGACATTTGCAAGCCCAGGGAACAAGGCGGCCTCGGTATCATGTGCTCCAAGCGCATGAATATCGCCCTCCTATCCCGCTGGCTCTGGCGCATCTCGCAAGGCCATGGTGGCCTCTGGCTCGACATCATCCGGAACAAGTACCTGCGTGGACAGCCCCTTGCCTTTTGTCAGAGATCTGGCGGCTCGCAGTTCTGGCAGTCGGTCGTCCAGCTTCTCCCTATCCTTCGCATCGGGACTTCCATCTCGGTGGGGTCCGGAACAGCGACTTTGTTCTGGTTTGACCGGTGGGCTGGAGACACCCCCTTCGCCGCGCGCTTCCCCGACCTTTTCTCCATCGCTGTAGACCCCTTGATCTCAGTTGAGAGGGCCCTTATTGACTTAGGGCGCCTTGCTTTCCGGAGGCCATTTGCCCCCCCCCCAGAGTCCGCTGCTTGGTGTGAATTACTGGATTGCGTTGCTCTCCATGAGCCTGTGGTGGACGGTGGCCCGGACCAGGTGAGATGGCGGCTCGAGCCATCGGGCCAATTCTCCACCAAGTCTCTCTACCAAGCCATCGCCCCCTCCTCCGCCCCTCCCCCCTTTCGACGGTGTGGTCCATTCGCCTGCCTCTGAAAATCCGGATCTTCATTTGGCAGTGGATTCGCGGTCGGATCCCGTCTGGCGTCGAGGTTCGCAAGCGCAATGGTCCGGGCACCGGCCTTTGCCCGCTTTGCGGTATCCCCGAAGACTCGAATCACATCTTCTTCTCCCGCGTGTCCGCGCAATTCGTGTGGAGCTGCTTCCGCTAGGTGGTGGGTGGAAATTGGTGCCACACCAACTTCCCCGACCTGTATGCCGAGCTCCAGACCTCCCCCTTGCCTTCTCGCCAGATTAGGTGGCTTGAGATTGGGGTCATCGCTTGGACCCTCTGGACGATCCGTAACAAGCTTGTGATCCAGCGCGCCCCTCTGCGACGGGCTACTGACGCTATCTTCAAATTGTCTGGTTTCTTGCAGCTTTGGCGGCCGCTTAGCCGCCCTCAGGACCGTGACGCCATCTCTGCCTTCATCGCTGACCTCCGCTCGATGGCCGTCCGTCTGTCTCCGCCGCCCCCGCCGCCTCCGCCGGAACCCGACTAGGCGCATGTCTAGCTCTACGGCGCTTTTCCTTTAATTTTTTTTGGGCTTGTAGAGTTGTGCCCTCAGCAGAACCTTCGTACTTGTCTGTGAGACTTGGGTGTGTGTGTTCGAACTAGTCCTTGTATGTGTGCTCTATGGCGGTTTGCTTTATTTATAAAGCGGGGCGAAAGCCTTTTTCGATAATATAATATAAGATCGTTTTTTACACTACTCCCTCCGTCAATGAATAAGTGTATGTTTGACGTTTAAAATTTGTCCATCTTTTCAATGCACTTTAAAGTAGAAAAAATATATTTCTCTCTCATCACATGGTAATCAAGACCAATAAGATTCAACACATGGTCTCCTTACTTTCTACATGCACTTAGCTTATTGGAGGTGGGGTAATTAAAGAAGAGAAAGATGATGGTTTGCACATTCCCAATGCATTTTTACTCCAATCCATAATCTACCCTAAAATTTCTATATGTGCACTTATTCATGGACGGAGGGAGTAGTATCAAAACCGCTTTTATATTATGAAACGGAGAAAGTAATTAACTGGCAGGCATAGCCAAGCCCAAAACTCTAGCACAACAAACCGTCAACGGAAGATGAATTACAAATCAAGTAAATGTTTGAGAATTATAATGTTTTAAATTTCTTTGTTACAGATGATCTTGATGATACATCATTTTTGTCTTGTGTGCATGCAAGTATATTCTTTTTCTTAATCCATGCCTTGTCAATCGTGGTGTAGCGTCCCAAGCCTATGGCGCGGCTTCGCGTATACTATGCCGACTTTCACGTGTTAGGCTTGTTCTATTTTTACCGGTTGTCATATGACAGATTAGATATTATCATTTATCTCTGAGAAATTTTTGCCCCCACTTTATATAAGTAAAGTCAAACGATATAAGGTTTTTTGAGGAAGCCCTCAAAAGCTGATCAAATAAAAGACACGACAAAACAAAGCCAAAAACGCTAGAAACGCACAACCGTGCACTGCTAGACGCTGCCAACAAGCTGCCGAGAACAAACCCATGAGCCTCTCCAGTGTTTTTGACCATTTCCTTGAATGTTCAAAGTCCACGGGGCCAATAATAGGTTTTGGGCCCGAATTTGACCGTCAACTAGCATTGATCGTGCTGCGATGGAAGAAGAAAGAAATGTGCCAACCGATGTATTAGCAAATGGACGAAGACTAATCTTCTATAGATGGCAGAATAGGATTTCAACAAGTGGTTCAAACAGTTCCGTCATTTGATTCACGGTGCGATTGATAACGTGCCAACTGCTAGGATTTAGGGTTTATATAAAATCCCTGCAGCAGCCGGTCCTAGTCCTACGACTTTCAGGGGGATTTAGGGCTGCACGATTGTCCTTGTGGATTAGGTAAACATGCCAGCGAGTTAATTTAATCCCTTCCACTTTTAGGTATAGCAGTTAAACAGTTGGTGTACTTTCTTTCGTGCATAGATCCTGGTAGGCTATTTCAAATGTACTGTTTAGACCGCCTTAAAAGAAATTTACTCATGAACTTGAAGTTCATCTCTTTTTTGCGAGAGAGTGAGAACTTGGTTTGGAATGTCGACACAACTCGAGATAATACAAGTATTTGTGAAAAATCAATGGTGCTCTTGCAGGTCTTTTCAAATAAAATGTCGGTGAGAAGCAAGATATTTGAAGCAAAATGCATCCAATTGAAATAAAAATGTGATATTCTTGCTTCATTATCCTCTCCGTGTCGAGCTCAAAAAATAAAAACAATCAGTGTACGATTTAAGTAGGTCTAACCATGTGATGAAAACCCACGGTTTAAGTACTAGACCTGACACTAATGTTCATATTTTTCATATTTATTTAAGACTTTACAATGATGCATGTTAAGCGGGAGGAGACGTTCCCGATGTAGAGCAGTGCCTGCTATTCCATGTACCCGGAGTACTACTCAAACAAAACATACTACTCCTTTCGTCTAGGTGTGTAAGTCACCTTACGAAAACCAAATAATCACAAAACACTTAGGCACGGTACATTAACTCCCTTCTCGTTTCTTGTTTCGTGACATATCAACCAATAAGAGATGTGGGCCGTGCATTCTCTCAATGAGTACCAAACATGACATGCAGTGGTTAATTTATTGTATGCAATGACATTAACTAGCAAAAAAACATTAAGTTCTCTCGTTTTTCCCTCCGCCTTTGTCGCCATGCATAACCTAAGATGACTTATACACCTAGACGGAGGGAGTACAAATCTTGGTAGTACTTGTTATGTCAATCTTTCTTTTTACATGAAAATAATGGTGAAAATCTGGAAGTAGAGTATCTGCTCCTCCTGAACTCAAATGCTCCTGATAAACAGTAAAATCAAGAATATATTAGAAAACTTCAAAAAGTTTCTGACTTTACTTGATAATTTTGACAAATGCTTCATATGCTTGCAAAATTCAGCACAAAATAACATTCCCACTTTTCCTTTGATGAAATGCGAACACAAACTTCTGAAAGTCGTGAAAAAGAAACAAAATTGACTGTCCAAAAATTCTAGTTTGAAAACATTTTGGAGTGCTGGTTTTGATTTTTTACCGTGACTTCCAGGAATGTCATTTCGTGCTGAAATTTTTTGTCAAAGTTCTCCACACAAAAAATTCAGAATTTGTTATTTTTTTTACTTTTTTTTAATATTTTGCATTTGAGCTCGGGATCAGAATAAGACTTTCATGAAAAATCTAGGGATGCTTATTATTACTCCTCTCTAACAGCAAGGTAATATCAACTCTACTACACAAGATGTACATGCACGGAGCTACTGGAGAAGACATGCTAGGGGGCGGGAGCGCACCGATGCAAACACGGCACGGCTCTCTGCTGCCAAAAGAATCCACCGCGCCCACAAGGCGAAGAACTCGATCGATCGATCCCCAGAACGAACCACCCAAAGAATTACACTACACCATGAAAGAAGGACAAGGGCCGATCACAGCTTCAAGCTGAACTTGCAGTTGCTGCCCTTGATCTTGATCTGGCTGCTGGCGTTGAGGAGGCTGTCGACGACGAGGTCGCAGCGCACCCTGGACGTGACCGTCCACAGCTTGAGGCTGCCCAGCTCCACCCGCACGGGCACGTCGGCGCGGAACACCAGCGGCACGGCGCCCGTCTGCTGCTCGTCGCGCAGCGCCGCCACCACCGCGCTGCCCAGCTGCGCCTGCCCGGCCATCACCACGCCCAGCACCGTCGTGTTGCGCCGGCCCTGGTAGAAGGCCGGGAGCGCGCCCTGGGCCAGCCGGTGGGTGTGGTACCACACGCTCAGGCTGGACCCGCGCTCGTAGAAGATGCCGATGCGGCCGTTCGGGTTGGCCGCCGTCACCGTGACGTCGAACCGCGCGCTCGCCGTGAGGGTCGGGTCCACCTGGAACTGCGACACCGACAGCCGGTCCACCGAGTACCGCGGCGCCTTGGGCTGGAACACCAGGTAGAGCGCGCCCAGGGCCGCCGCGGCGAGGACGGCGAGCAGGAGGACGGTCACCACGGCGCAGCAGAGGAAGCGGCAGCAGCAGCCCCTGCGTCGCTTCGGCGGCGGCAGTGGCAGAGGTGCGGCTACGCGGCGCGGCGGCGGCGGCAGCGGCTGGCGGTGCGGCGGCCTCCTGTCCGCGGCCGCGGCCGGGTCGCCCTTGTCGGACCGGAACGAGCTCCCCGGCGGCACCAGCGGCGTCGTCGGCCTAGGATGCCCCGCCTCCAGGTCCACCGGGTGGATCCTCTGCCTCTGGTGATCCGCCATGGCCGACCAGCTAGCTAGCCAAGAAGTGCAGTGCACGCAAGAACAGTATATGAACAGAAGTCTGCTACGCTAGCTAACTAAAGAGAAGCCTTGCCGTTGCCGGGATTGCAGTTTCAACCTTGCGAACCTCTGCCTCCTCTTTGTCGTGGCAGCAAAGGAATGCCTGTGCGGCTCTATATACTGGCGTTGCGCCAGGAAGGAGGCGACGGCGAGGGGGCGGAGGAGGTGGAAAGGCGGTTGACTTGCGGTGCAGCGGGGATGGGAGGGAGGCTTGGACGCGAAGGGAGAGCGGAGCAGGAGAGCGACCTATGCGTGGGTGCGCGCGTGTCGATGTGCGGCGTGTCGCGGGGGCGTGAAGTCTCCACCTGCCCCAACGGCACACGGCCATTGCGCGTCGATTGTGTGTGCGCCGCGGCTGCCCGCGGCTTTCCGCACGGGTTCGGTGAGCGGCGCCGCGCGGCAGGATTTTTTTTTTTTGAAACTATGATATTTTTATAGCAAATTCGGAAACTATGCATAAAAATCGAAACTATGCCCCCGTCGGCCTTCTGCTGGCCGCAGAGTGACTTTTCGGCCTACCGTTGGCCGAAGAGGGACTTTTCGGCCTACCGTTGGCCGAAGTGGGCCCAGCTAGGCCGAAGAGCACTTTTCGGCTTCCCGTTGGCCGAAAAGTGTCAGGGGCACAAAACGTAATTAATATGGACTCAAATGAAAAGGTTATCAACATGAAAAATCTTCGTCTCATCGAAACGGTTGATTTTGATATAAAAATCATTTTAATCCGACGTCGTATGCAACCTGTAGAGCCAAAACAAGGTAAGGGGCAGACGCTGCAGAGTTACTTCAGACAGACCGAATGGATGTCAGAAAATTTGTCACGGGACACCCGGTGCACTCGGTGAGACCGTGTGGAATACAAAAGAGTACACAAGTTTGGTCATGTTAACTCGGTAAGACCGAACCAAACCACTCGGAGGCTCCCAAAAATTGCCAAAGATTTTTGGATAGAATTTTTAGCCCTTTTATTGTACGGGAAGTCCAGCCGCCTCATAAATCGATGTGGGCATTGTTCGTCTGCACCGGGAAGACACATGCCGGCATTGAAGAAATGTCTCTGTTGCGATGGCAGGAATTGAGTCGAAAACTTTCGGCGGTGGCGTCATCCACCATGCAAAGTAGAGGCAATGGTCACCTCTCAGGCCCGTCACCGTGCACCCTCGACGTCGGGGGTGATGCACACAAAAACGTCACCATGTACCCTCGACGCTGGGGTGATGCACCGTAGCTCACGTCGAAGGAGACCCGGCCGGAAGCGCAGTACGCAAGTAGTCTTCCCGGTGCAGACGAACAATTTTTCGGATCAAAAATCCTAACTTTAACTCGGACAGGAATCTTTAGTAATTTTTCGGATCCATTCGGAGCCTCCGAGTGGTTTGGTTCGATCTCACAGAGTGAACGTGACCAAACTTGTGTACTCTTCTATATTTCACACGGTCTCATCGAGTGCACCGGGTGTCCCGTGACAAAATTTCTGACATCCATTCGGTCTGTCCGAAGTAACTCTGCAGCTTCTGCCCCTGACCTTGTTTTGGCTCTATAGGTTGCATACGACTTCGGATTAAGACGATTTTTATATCAAAATCAACCGTTTCGACAAGACGAAGATTTTTCATGCATATAACTTTTTCATTTCATGCCATCTTAATTATGTTTTGTGCCCTTGACACTTTTCGGCCAACGGGAAGCCGAAAAGTGCTCTTCGACCCGGCTGGGCCCACTTCGGCCAACGGTAGGCCGAAGAGTTCCTCTTCGGCCAACGGTAGACCGAAAAGTCCCTCTTCGGCCAACAGAAGGCCGACGGGGTCATAATTTTGATTTTTATGCATTAGAGCGTATAGTTTTCGAATTTGCTAAAAAAACATCATAGTTTCAAAAAAAAATCGCGCGGCAGAGCGTGGGCGCCTGTGCATGGTTGGTGCGATGGCGCGTGGAAGGGAGTGAGCGAAAGCAAGCGGCTGCCCGCGTTTTCCTTTCTCTTGGAGCGAGGAGTGTCGGGGATGCACATGGGGCGCACGAACAACTCGCGGAAACGGGTCGTCGTCACGAGGGGATTCATGTCGGGAGCGCGTGGCCCTAGTAGATTCGGACGCGCCTACTGCCGCGCTCCGCACACGCGATCTTATCATTGCATCTACAGCGCGGATCCTTGAACCCGGCATGCATTTCACACTGTATGGTTCGGTCCCCGCAAGCGGTCTTGGATTTGTTTGTGGACCAGTCTGGACTTCATATTTTCATTGTATGAGACTATGATTGCAGGATGTAGTGCTCTTCGTGTATAGACATGTATATATGATGTACAAAGCTAGGCCACGGACCTTAACTATACAAGGAACTAGAAGGCGGGCCCAATACACAATATGCACATAACACATATACTCAACATCCTCGCAGTCGAAGCGGCATCGCGGCTGATGCAAAGACTGGACCGGAACTCCTCAAATGACGCCGTAGGCAAGCCCTTGATCATGATATCGGTAAATTGTTGGGAAGTAGGGACATGTAAAACACGAATATGGCCAAGAGCCACCTGTTCCCGAACAAAATGAATATCCAACTCAATATGCTTGGTCCGTCGATGATGCACCGGGTTAGCGAAGAGGTAGACCGCCGAGACGTTGTCGCAGTAGACCACCGTGGCACGGTCAATAGGGAAAGAGAGCTCCTGAAGCAGCTGGCGAAACCACGAACACTCGGCGACGGCGTTGGCCACCGCACGATACATAGCCTCAGCACTGGAACGAGAGACCGTAGGCTGCCGCTTGGACGACCATGAGATGAGTGAGGGTCCAGATAGACACAATAGCCCGAAGTGGAGCGACGAGTGTCAGGGCAGCCCGTCCAGTCTGCATCGGAGTAGGCGGTGAGGGCAGTGTCGGCGGAGGCGTGAAGCGTGACGCCAAGATCCATAGTGCCATAGATATAGCGGAGAATCCGCTTGATGGCAGCCCAGTGAACGTCTCGAGGAGCATGCATATGAAGACACACCTGCTGCACGGCATACTGGATCTCCGGCCGAGTTAGAGTGAGGTACTGGAGAGCACCAAAGATAGACCGATAGGAAGCAGCATCCGAAGCAGGAGAACCATCCGTGGCAGAAAGTTTGGCCTTCGTATCAATAGGCGTAGCGGTGGGCTTGATATTAAGCATGCCGGCGCGCTCCAGGAGCTCGTGAGCGTACTTCCGCTGATGAAGAAAAAAGTCATCCGGACGTCGCACCACCTCGACACCAAGGAAGTAGTGCAAAGGACCCAAGTCCTTGATGGTGAACTCAGCGCGAAGACGAGCCGTGAGCTGACTGAGGAGACCAGCCGTACATGCCGTCAGGATGATGTCGTCGACATAGAGCAGCAAGTAGGCCGTGTTAGAGCCCTAATGATAGACGAAGAGCGAGGCGTCCGAGCGGGTAGAGCGGAACCCAAGCTGGTGGAGAAACGCCGCGATGCGCTGGTACCAAGCGCGCAGAGCCTGCGTAAAGGACCGCGAAAGCAGGCACACGTGGTCGGGAAGCGCTGGGTCAACAAACCCTGTGGGCTGCTGGCAGAAGGCCTGCTCCTCGAGGTGACCATGGAGGAAGGCGTTGGAGACGTCCATCTGGTGCACCGGCCAAGCACGGGAGACCGCAAGGTGGAGAACCGTGCGTATCGTGCCGGGCTTGATGACCGGAGCGAAGGTGTCGGTGAAGTCGATGCCAGCACGCTGTCGGAAGCCACGAACGACCCAACGCGCTTTGTAGCGATCAAGGGTACCATCAGGATGGAGCTTGTGTTTAAAGACCCACTTCCCGGTAATCACGTTGGCGTGTCGGGGACGGGGAACAAGTTGCCACGTCCGGTTGCGCAACAGGGCGTCAAACCCCTCTTGCATCGCAGCCATCCAGAGCGGGTCACGAAGAGCGGCTCAAATGGAGGACGGCAATGACGACGACTCAGAGGTGGACGCCGCATGGACGTAGTCATCCGAGGCGTAGCGCGAGCTCGGGCGAAAAATGCCCGTACGGGCGCGGGTGACCGGACCGGCCACAGGCGCCGGGGGGGGGGGGGGGGGGGCGGGCGCCGAGGGCCGGGGGCGCCGAGGGGGCCGCGGGCACCGGGGGTGCTGGGGGGCCACGGGCGCCGAGGGGGCCGCGTGCGCCAACGTCGAGGGCGCCGGAGGAGCCGCGGGGGCCGCGGGCGCCAACGTCGGGGGCGCCGAGGGCACCAGCGCCGTGGCTGTAGGAGGCGCCGCATGCGGGGGGCGCGCCTCAAAGCCAGGGGGCGGGACAAGAGAGGCGCGCGAGCGCCCTGTGAGAAGCGTCGAGGAGCCCGCGTCACTAGTGGCGGGAGGAACAGCGGGGGGTACCTGGTGAAACGGAAATACATGCTCATCAAAGTAAACGTGCCGGGAGGTGAACACACGGTGGGAGACGGGATCGTAGCACCGATATCCCTTGGAGTTGGAGGGGTAGCCGATGAAGATGCAAGCGACAGATCGAGGTGCAAACTTGTGAGAAGCAGTGTCGGCAATGCTGGGATAGCAAAGGCACCCAAAAATACGCAAGTCGCCATAAGACGGGGGCGTACCAAAGAGAAGATGGCAAGGTGCGTAGTTCCACCATGGGCGGCAGGGTCTAATGTTAAGAAGTGATGCAGTGGCGAGTGCGTCCGACCAGAAACGAGGCGGCACGTTGGCATGAAACAGGAGCATGCGAACGCAGTCATTCAGAGTGCGAAGGATGCGTTCGGCTTGACCGTTCTGCTGTGAAGTGTACGGGCATGTGAGGCGGAAAACTGTGCCGTGATGCGACAAAAAGGTGCAAAAAGCGAGGTTGTCGAACTCTTTTCTATTGTACGTCTGAAGCGCAAGGATGGGACACCCAAACTGCGTGCGTGTTGGGGAACATAGTAATTTCAAAAATTATCCTACGCACACGCAAGATCATGGTGATGCATAGCAACGAGAGGGGAGAGTGTAGTCCACGTACCCGCGTAGACCATAAGCGGAAGCGTTATGACAACGTGGTTGATGTAGTCGTACGTCTTCACGATCGACCGATCCTAGTACCGAAAGTACGGCACCTCCGCGATCTACACACGTTCGGCTCGGTGATGTCCCACGAACTCACGATCCAGCACAGTGTCGAGGGAGAGCTTCGTCAGCACGGTGGCGTGATAACGGTGATGATGAAGCTACCGGTGCAGGGCTTCGCCTAAGCGCTACGACGATATGACCGAGGTGGATTATGGTGGAGAGGGGCACTACACACGGCTAAGAGATCAATGATCAACTTGTATTGTGCCTTTGGGGTGTCCCCTGCCCATGTATATAAAGGAGGGAGGAGGAGGAGGCCGGCCCTCATAGGGCGCGCCCAAAGTGTGGAGTCCTATTAGGACTCCCTAGTCATAGTAGGATTCCACCTCCTACATGGAATAGGAAAAAGGAAAGGGAGAAGGAGAAGGAAGGAAGGGGGCGCCCCCTTTCCCTAGTCCAATTCGGACCAGCCCATGAGGAAGGGGTGCGGCCACCCTTGAGGCCTTTCTCTCCTTTTCCGTATGGCCCATTAAGGCCCAATACGAATTCCCGTAACTCTTCGGTACTCCGAAAAATATCCGAATCACTCGGAACCTTTCCGATGTCCGAATATAGCCTTCCAATATATCGATCTTTACGTCTCGACCATTTTGAGACTCCTCGTCATGTCCCCGATCTCATCCGGGACTGCGAACAAACTTCGGTCATCAAATCACATAACTCATAATACAAATCGTCATAGAACGTTAAGCGTGCGGACCCTACGGGTTCGACAACTATGTAGACATGACCGAGACTCATCTCCAGTTAATAACCAATAGCGGAACCTGGATGCTCATATTGGTTCCTACATATTCTACAAAGATCTTTATCGGTCAAACCGCATAACAACACACGTTGTTCCCTTTGTCATCGGTATGTTACTTGCCCAAGATTCGATCGTCGGTATCTCAATACCTAGTTCAATCTCGTACCGGCAAGTCTCTTTACTCGTTCCATAATGCATCATCCCGCAACTAACTCATTAGTCACAATGCTTGCAAGGCTTATAGTGATGTGCATTACCGAGAGGGCCCAGAGATACCTCTCCGATATACGGAGTGACAAATCCTAATCTCGATCTATGCCAACTCAAGAAACACCATCGGAGACACTTGTAGAGCATCTTTATAATCACCCAGTTACGTTGTGACGTTTGATAGCACACAAGGTGTTCCTCCGGTATTCGGGAGTTGCATAATCTCATAGTCTGAGGAACATGTATAAGTCATGAAGAAAGCAGTAGCAATGAAACTGTAACGATCATAATGCTAAGCTAACGAATGGGTCTTGTCCATCACATCATTCTCCTAATGATGTGACCCCGTTCATCAAATGACAACACATGTCTATGGTTAGGAAACATAACCATCTTTGATAAACGAGCTAGTCAAGTAGAGGCATACTAGGGACACTTTGTTTTGTCTATGTATTCACACATGTACTAAGTTTCCGGTTAATACAATTCTACCATGAATAATAAACATTTATCATGAAATAAGGAAATATATAATAACTTTATTATTGCCTCTAGGGCATATTTCCTTTAGTCTCCCACTTGCACTAGAGTCAATAATCTAGTTCACATCGCCATGTGATTTAACACAAATAGTTCACATCACCATGTGATTAACACCCATAGTTCACATCGCCATGTGACCAACACTCAAAGGGTTTACTAGAGTCAGCAATCTTAGTTCACATCGCCATGTGATTAACACCCAAAGAGTACTAAGGTGTGATCATGTTTTGCTTGTGAGAGAAGTTTAGTCAACGGGTCTGCCATATTCAGATCTGTATGCATTTTGCAAATTTCTATGTCAACAATGCTCTGCACGGAGCTACTCTAGCTATTTGCTCCCACTTTCAATATGTATCCAGATTGAGACTTAGAGTCATCTGGATCAGTGTCAAAACTTGCATCGACGTAACCCTTTACAACGAACCTTTTGTCACCTCCATAATCGAGAAACATATCCTTAGTCCACTAAGGATAATTTTGACTGCTGTCCAGTGATCTACTCCTAGATCACTATTGTACTCCCTTGCCAAACTCACTGTAGGGTTTACAATAGATCTGGTACACAACATGGCATACTTTATAGAACCCATGACTGAGGCATAGGGAATGACTTTTCATTCTCTTTCTATTTTCTGCCGTGGCCGGGTTTTGAGTCTTACTCAATTTCATACCTTGCAATACAGGCAAGAACTCCTTCTTTGACTGTTCCATTTTGAACTACTTCAAAAATTTGTCAAGGTATGTACTCATTGAAAAAACGTATCAAGTGTCTTGATCTATCTCTATAGATCTTGATGCTCAATATGTAAGCAGCTTCATCGAGGTCTTTCTTTGAAAAACTCCTTTCAAACACTCCTTTTATGCTTTCCAGAAAATTCTACATCATTTCCGATCAACAATATGTCATTCACATATACTTATCAGAAAGGTTGTAGTGCTCCCACTCACTTTCTTGTAAATACAGGCTTCATCGCAAGTCTGTATAAAACTGTCAGCGTTCTGGGAACGGGGGTCCCCAGACTTGCCTGCCTGCGGCCCACGGCGTGGCTAAACAAGCAGGCCGTACAACCCATCTTCATCAACAAGGCATCCAAGACCCTCGCGAGGCGGACGACGCAAGACCTCCTCTGGAGTAGCCTAGCCAGGCAGGCTCACGAGGAGCGGAGATATCAAGGCGGGGCAAAACCTCACGAGGCTCTCGTGACGTGAGCCATGACGAACGACACCAGGAGGGCGCCAAGCGGGTGCCAGCAGCGTCCTTATTTCCTCTTTGGTGCTAAGGAGGCCAGCGCAAGCGAAGAGTACCGAGGCATCAGGCAAAGGTTGCTATATTGGTGCAACGAGACCAAGACCAGGAGGACGGCAAGACGGAGGTCATCGTGGAGCCCAAGACGGCGTCACCACCAGAGCTTTTCGCAGGCGAAGACCACTTTTGTCAGGATAGCTTGTACTAGCTGTCCCCCTTTAAATTTGCCCGCCGTTGTTGGCTCCCTTCCCGCTCGATATTTGGGAAGAGGACCAGGGCCTATATAAGTAGAGCTAGCCACCAAAGTAGAGGCATCTGATCTGATCTGATCTTAGCTTGATCCAACCCGATCGAGAGCCTACCCTAGCCACAAGAACACCTCAACCTCAGGAGGCTGTTCTTCCCTTGTACTGTTCATCATCAGCCCTAGAGGCAATCCACCACCACCACACTGGAGTAGGGTATTACACCACAATGGTGGCCCGAACCAGTATAAACCTCGTGTCTTTCTGTGTTGCGAGTTCGTCGAGTTCGTCCGCGAGATCTTAGTGAGCTAGGGCATAGATCGGTAGGAGGGAAAGACTTCGCGCGCACCCCAGTGTTCGAACCTTAAGGGTTTGCCGGAACCCCACATCCGACATTTGGCGCGCCAGGTAGGGGTGCGCCGTAGCTTCCCTTCCATCAGTTCGTCTCTCCGTCGCTCCGTCGTCTCCATGGCGGACGCTCGCCGTGCTCGAGTTGAGCGTCGGGCTGCCCTCACCGCCCGCGTCGCTCAAAAGGCTCCCGTTGGCGGGCCACCTCGTCGTTCTCCGTCTCCCGCCGCCAACGCTGCCACCGGCCTGGCGGGGAACGAGCAGCAGGCGTCCTTGCTACATCCTTCGGTGTGGCAGGACGGCCGCACCGCTACTCCATCACTGACCCCTGCCGGTTCTTCGTCTCACGCGCGCCGCGCTCCCATGGAGGCACGGGCCGCGCTCCTTGCGGCGAACGAACTCCTGCGCTACCGCCCCATCGACAACCTCTATGAGGAGTGGCTCGACCGCGTCGTCGATCTCGTCCGCGCCGCAGGGGGCTCTCCAGCGCCGTCCCTCTCTCTGCCTCCCCCTCAACCAGCCATGGACGATGAGGCTCATGGCGTGCCTCCACCACCTCTGCCCCAAGACGGCGCCTTGGCACCAAGGCGCGCGGCTCCACGGCATGATCCGCCACGCCCGATGCCCGCGCGCGAAGAGAGAAGCTGCCAAGAAATCCCGCGGCCGCGAGAAGCTGCACCTGCGCTCCCCACGCCGCCTCGTCAAGACCGCGCACCGCCCGCAGCGGCGCAGCGCGGACCTCGTCAAGACCAAGCTCCACCTCCGAAGCGGGCCCCAGCAACCACGGCCGGCTGCCGCGCCTTCACCCCGAGCTGCGTAGCGTCGCCTAGCCAGGCAAGTTCAAGCCGGATCTGCCTCCTCGCTACGACGGCACACCGACCCCGTGGAGTTCCTGCAGCTCTATGAGCTGAGCATCGAAGCGGCCAACGGCGATGAAAAAGTCATGGCGAACTGGTTTCCCATGGCTCTCAAGGATGGAGCTCGCTCCTGGCTCCTGAACCTGCAGCACGGCTCGATCTCTTCCTGGGATGAGATGCGCGACCACTTCGTCGCCAACTTCCTGGGCACTCGCGACCGCCCACCGGCCGCGGGTGATCTACGCTGCATCAAGCAGCAACCAGGAGAGACCCTCCAGAAATACATCCAGCGCGCCTTTCAAGCCGCAGCAATCGACGACCCCGACAACAGAAGTGAAGGCCCTCCGGAGGCCATCCCCAAGAAGAAGCAGCCGCGCCGCGTAGGACCTCAGGAGGATGGCGTCGCAGCAGGGGCCTCATCAGGATCGACGCCAGTCTCAGGGGCGCCTCCCTCCGTCGCATAGGAAAGCGCACCCGGCGCCCTCCTCGGGCAGGGCTCGGGGGCTCTCTCCTGGAGGGCCTCTGACCTTGCCAACCTCATGAGGGAGGCGCTTGGGCACCACTTGGAAGCGTGCTTTGCGGCACATGTTCCTCAGGAGAGCATAGGGCAGGGAGTGCCCACCACTCAGGAGTTCGTCACCAAGACCACCCAGGAACTGCAAGACACAAGAGCCATGCGCGGCGACCGTCGTTCACGAGGCGCAGCTCCCCATCCTGGCGAGGATGCTGGGCTGCGTGTCTGCATCGACGTCCCAGGGCTCAACAGGGCCGCATCTCAGGAGCGCTTCTGGCCATCGCGTGTGGGCTGCTGCGAGGGCCCACCACACAACTACGTTCGCATGCCCTTCGGCTTGCCGAGTGTGGCGTCAGCCTATCAACACGACCTACGGTGTGTCCTGGCGGCTCAGGAGGCCAGGTACCACGCCGTCCTGGAGGAGATGGAGACGGTCTTCAGGGAACCTCCCGAGCCCCCAGAGCCTCCCGAGGCTCAGGGTCCTGGTGGCTCATGAGGAGTCATTTCTTCGACGCACGCCTTCAGCTGCACCAACTCTACTTCGTCTACAGAACCAGGTGACATCTTCCAAGCTCGTTTAGCTGGGAGCGCCCCTCGGGCTGCATTATTCCTAGGCCACGTGGGTCCGTCCCTGTGGCATGTATCCCTTTTGCTTATGTCTTTAGCTTACCTTGCTGGGGGCGCCCCTCGGGTTGCATCATCCCCAAGCCGCTCGGGCCGGACCCAGTGGCATGTATCTTCCTGCATTTACCTAAGCTGATCTGCTATCCATGCTTGGCCTGCTCATGGCTATCGCCTGCTCGATCGCCGCCCGCCACGGGTCTGTTCATCCTATGCACTTCGCTTGCACGTTAAAAGGGGGGCTCCTGAGCATCGCGACTTAGGAGCTCTTACTGGCTCTCCAGCCCTCACCCCCTGGCCTTGACCACGGCATCGCGACCTGGCATACCAGCGGCAGCTGAGCTCGCTCGAGGGCCGGGACCTGAGGACGTAGAGTGCTTGCATCTAACCGCCTTGCAGGAACATACAGTCACCAAGACTCAAGACCAGGCGCAACCCGCCTTGAGGTAGGGCCTTGTGAGTCCCGCGCTGGCTCACGGGTGCCTAGATACACCTCGCAGCCCTGCCGTGCAAGCCACATGTCAGGGCGGGGTTGTACATGCCCCGGGGCTCCTCCCACTTTCAATATGTATCCAGATTGAGACTTAGAGTCAACGGGTCTGCCAAATTCAGATCCGTATGTATTTTGCAAAATTCTATGTCTACAATGCTCTGCACGGGGCTACTCTAGCTAATTGCTCCCACTTTCAATATGTATCCAGATTGAGACTTAGAGTCATCTGGATTAGTGTCAAAACTTGCATCGACGTAACCCTTTACGACGAACCTTTTTGTCACCTCCATAATCGAGAAACATATCCTTATTCCACTAAGGATAATTTGACCGCTGTCCAGTGATCTACTCCTAGATCACTATTGTACTCCCTTGCCAAAATCAGTGTAGGGTATACAATAGATCTAGTACACAGCATGGCATACTTTATAGAACCTATGGCTGAGGCATAGGGAATGACTTTCATTCTCTTTCTATCTTCTGCCGTGGTCGGGCTTTGAGTCTTACTCAATTTCACACCTTGTAACACATGCAAGAACTCTTTCTTTGACTGTTCCATTTGGAACTACTTCAAAATCTTGTCAAGGTATGTACTCACTGAAAAAACTTATCAAGCGTCTTGATCTATCTCTATAGATCTTGATGCTCAATATGTAAGCAGCTTCACCGAGGTCTTTCTTTGAAAAACTCCTTTCAAACACTCCTTTATGCTTTGCAGAATAATTCTACATTATTTCCGATCAACAATATGTCATTCACTACTTATCAGAAATTTTGTAGTGCTCCCACTCACTTTCTTGTAAATACAGGCTTCACCACAAGTCTGTATAAAACTATATCCTTTGATCAACTTATCAAAGCACATATTCCAACTCCGAGATGCTTGCACCAGTCCATAGATGGATCACTGGAGCTTGCATATTTTGTTAGCACCTTTAGGATTGACAAAACTTTCTGGTTGCATCATATACAACTCTTCTTTAATAAATCCATTAAGGAATGCAGTTTTGTTCATCCATTTTCCAGATTCAATAAAATGCGGCAATTGCTAACATGATTCGGACAGACTTAAGCATAGATACGAGTGAGAAACTCTCATCGTAGTCAACACCTTGAACTTGTCGAAAACCTTTCGCAACAAGTCGAGCTTTGTAGACAGTAACATTACCATCAGCGCCAGTCTTCTTCTTGAAGATCCATTTATTCTCAATTGCTTGCCGATCATCGGGCAAGTCAACTAAAGTCCACACTTTGTTCTCATACATGGATCCCATCTCAGATTTCATGGCCTCAAGCCATTTTGCGGAATCTGGGCTCACCATCGCTTCTTCATAGTTCGTAGGTTCATCATGGTCTAGTAACATGACTTCCAGAATAGGATTACCGTACCACTTTGGTGCGGATCTTACTCTGGTTGATCTACGAGGTTCAGTAACAACTTGATCTGAAGTTCCATGATCATCATCATTAACTTCCCCACTAATTGGTGTCACAGGAACAGATTTCTGTGATGAGCTACTTTCCAATAAGGGAGCAGGTACAGTTACCTCATCAAGTTCTACTTTCCTCCCACTCACTTCTTTCGAGAGAAACTCCTTCTCTAGAAAGGATCCATTATAAGCAACGAATGTCTTGCCTTAAGATCTGTGATAGAAGGTGTACCCAACAGTCTCCTTTGGGTATCCTATGAAGACATATTTCTCCGATTTGGTTTTGAGCTTATCAGGATGAAACTTTTTCATATAAGCATCACAACCCCAAACTTTAAGAAACCACAGTTCAGATTGTGTCGTCTCAACGGACTTAGATGGTGCCCTTTTTAACGTGAATGCAGCTGTCTTTAATGCATAACCCCAAAACGATAGTGGTAAACCGGTAAGAAACATCATAGATTGCACTATATCCAATAAAGTACGGTTATGACGTTCGGACACACCATTACGCTGTGGTGTTCCGGGTGGCGTGAGTTGCGAAACTATTCCGCATTGTTTCAAATGTACACCAAACTCGTAACTCAAATATTCTCCTCCACGATCAGATCGTAGAAACTTTATTTTGTGGTTATGATGATTTTCAACTTCACTCTGAAATTCTTTGAACTTTTCAAATGTTTCAGACTTATGTTTCATTAAGTAGATATACCCATATCTACTCAAATCATCTGTGAAGGTCAGAAAATAATGATACCCGCTGCAAGCCTTAATATTCATCGGGCCACATACATCAGTATGTATGATTTCCAACAAATCTGTTGCTTGCTTCATTGTTCCGGAGAACGGCGTTTCAGTCATCTTGCCCAAGAGGCATGGTTCGCAAGCATCAAGTGATTCATAATCAAGTGATTCCAAAATCCCATCAGCATGGAGTTTCTTCATGCGCTTTACACCAATATGACTTCAACGGCAGTGCCACAAATAAGTTGCACTATCATTACTATCTTTGCATCTTTTGGCTTCAGTATTATGAATATGTGTATCACTACGATCGAGATCCAACAAACCATTTTCGTTGGTGTGTATGACCATAGAAGGTTTTATTCATGTAAACAGAACAACAATTGTTCTCTAACTTAAATGAATAACTATATTGCAATAATCATGATCAAATCATATTCATGCTCAACGCAAACACCAAATAACACTTATTTAGTTTCAACACTAATCCCGAAAGTATAGGGAGAGTGCGATGATGATCATATCAATCTTGGAACTACTTCCAACACACATCGTCACCTCGACTTTTACTAGTTTCTGTTTATTCTGCAACTCCCATTTCGAGTTACTACTCTTAGCAACTGAACCAGTATCAAATGTCGAGGGGTTGCTATAAACACTAGTAAAGTACACATCAATAACATGTATATCCAATATACCTTTGTTCACTTTGCCATCCTTCTTATCCGCCAAATACTTGGGGCAGTTCCGCTTCAAGTGACCAGTCCCTTTGCAGTAGAAGCACTTAGTCTCAGGCTTAGGACCAGACTTGGGCTTCTTCACTTGAGCAGCAACTTGCTTGCCGTTCTTCTTGAAGTTCCCCTTCTTCCCTTTGCCGTTTTCTTGAAACTAGTCGTCTCGTCAACCATCAACACTTGATGTTTTTCTTGATTTCTACCTTCGTCGATTTTAGCATCACGAAGAGCTTGGGAATTGTATCCGTTATCCCTTGCATATTATAGTTCATCACGAAGTTCTACTAACTTGGTGATGGTGACTAGAGAATTCTGTCAATCACTATCTTATCTGGAAGATTAACTCCCACTTGATTCAAGCGATTGTAGTACCCAGACAATCTGAGCACATGCTCACTGCTTGAGCGATTCTCCTCCATCTTTTAGCTATAGAACTTGTTGGAGACTTCATATCTCTCAACTCGGGTATTTGCTTGAAATATTAACTTCAACTCCTGGAACATCTCATATGGTCCATGACGTTCAAAATGTCTTTGAAGTCCCGATTCTAAGCCGTTAAGCATGGTGCACTAAACTATCAAGTAGTCATCATATTGAGCTAGCCAAACGTTCATAACGTCTGCATCTGCTCCTGCAATAGGTCTGCCACCTAGCGGTGCATCAAGGACATAATTCTTCTGTGCAGCAATGAGGATAAACCTCAGATCACGGATCCAATCCGCATCTTTGCTACTAACATCTTTCAACTTAGTTTTCTCTAGGAACATATCAAAAATAGAACAGGGAGCTAAACGCAACCTATTGATCTACAACATAGATATGCTAATACTACCAGGACTAAGTTCATGATAAATTAAAGTTCAATTAATCATATTACTTAAGAACTCCCACTTAGATAGACATCCCTCTAATCCTCTAAATGATCACGTGATCCAAATCAACTAAACCATGTCCGATCATCACGTGAGATGGAGTAGTTTCAATGGTGAACATCACTATGTTGATCATATCTACTATATGATTCACGCTCGACCTTTCGGTCTCCGTGTTCCGAGGCCATATCTGTTATATGCTAGGCTCGTCAAGTTTAACCTGAGTATTTCGCGTGTGCAACTGTTTTGCACCCGTTGTATTTGAACGTAGAGCCTATCACACCCGATCATCACGTGGTGTCTCAGCATGAAGAACTTTCGCAACGGTGCATACTCAGGGAGAACACTTATACTTTGATAATTTAGTGAGAGATCATCTTATAAAGCTACCGTCAATCAAAGCAAGATAAGATGCATAAAAGATAAACATCACATGCAATCAATATATGTGACATGATATGGCCATGATCATCTTGCGCCTTTGATCTCCATCTCCAAAGTACCGTCATGATCTCTATCGTCACCGACATGACACCATGATCTCCATCATCTTGATCTATATCAATGTGTCATCACAGGGTCGTCTCGCCAACTATTGCTCTTGCAACTATTGCTATCGCATAGCGATAAAGTAAAGCAATTATTTGGCGCTTGCAACTTATGCAATAAAAAGACAACCATAAGGCTTCTGCCAGTTGCCGATAACTTCAACAAAACATGATCATCTTATACAAAAACTTATATCTCATCACATCTTGACCATATCACATCACAACATGCCCTGCAAAAACAAGTTAGACATCCTCTACTTTGTTGTTGCAAGTTTTACGTGGCTGCTACGGGCTTAGCAAGAACCGTTCTTACCTACGCATCAAAACCACAACGATAGTTTGTCAAGTTGGTGCTGTTTTAACCTTCGCAAGGACCGGGCGTAGCCACACTCGGTTCAACTAAAGTTGGAGAAACTGACACCCGCCAGCCACCTGTGTGCAAAGCACGTCGGTAGAACCAGTCTCGCGTAAGCGTACGCGTAATGTCGGCCCGGGCCGCTTCATCCAACAATACCGCCGAACCAAAGTGTGACATGCTGGTAAGCAGTATGACTTATATCGCCCACAACTCACTTGTGTTCTACTCGTGCATATGACATCTACGCATAAAACCAAGCTCGGATGCCACTGTTGGGGAACGTAGTAATTTCAAAAAAATTCCTACGCACACGCAAGATCATGGTGATGCATAGCAACGAGAGGGGAGAGTGTTGTCTACGTACCCTCGTAGACCGAAAGCGGAAGCGTTATGACAACGCGATTGATGTAGTCGTACGTCTTCACGGCCCGACCGATCAAGCACCGAAACTACGGCACCTCCGAGTTCTAGCACACGTTCAGCTCGATGACGATCCCCGGACTCTGATCCAGCAAAGTGTCAGGGAAGAGTTCCGTCAGCACGACAGCGTGGTGACGATCTTGATGTTCTACTGTCGCAGGGCTTCGCCTAAGCACCGCTACAATATTATCGAGGATTATGGTGGAGGGGGGCACCGCACACGGCTAAGAGATCAATGATCAATTTTTGTGTCTATGGGGTGCCCCCCTCCTCCGTATATAAAGGGGGGGAGGAGGAGAGGGCCGGCCAAGGGGAGGAGGCGTGCCCAAGGGGGGGCAATCCTACTCCAAGTAGGTTTTGCCCCCCCTTTCCTATTCCAACTAGGAGAAGGGGGAAGGAGGAGGTGGAGAGAAGGAAGGAGAAGGGGGGCCGCCGCCCCTTCTCTTGTCCAATTCAGATTGGGGCAAGGGGGGCCGCGCGCCACCTCCTGGCCTCCCTCTCTCCTTTCCACTAAGGCCCATAAGGCCCAATAGCTTCCGGGGGGGGGGGGGGTTCCGGTAACCCCCGGAACTCCGGTTTTATCCGAAACTTCTCCGGAACACTTCCGGTGTCCGAATATAGTCATCCAATATATCAATCTTTATGTCTTGACCATTTCGAGACTCCTTGTCATGTCCGTGATCACATCCAGGACTCCGAAAAACCTTCGGTACATCAAAACATATAAACTCATAATGAAACTGTCATCGTAAGCATGCGGACCCTATGGGTTCGAGAACAATGTAGACATGACCGAGACACGTCTCCGGTCAATAACCAATAGCGGAACCTGGATGCTCATATTGGCTCCCACATATTCTACGAAGATCTTTATTGGTCAGACCGCATAACAACATACGTTGTTCCCTTTGTCATCGGTATGTTACTTGCCCGAGATTCGATCGTCGGTATCTCAATACCTAGTTCAATATCATTACCAGCAAGTCTCTTTACTCGTTCTCTAATACATCATCTCGTAACTAACTCATTAGTTGCAATGCTTGCAAGGCTTAAGTGATGTGCATTACCGAGAGGGCCCAGAGATACCTCTCCAACAATCAGAGTGACAAATCCTAATCTCGAAATACGCCAACCCAACAAGTACCTTCGGAGACACCTGTAGAGCACCTTTATAATCACCCAGTTACGTTGTGACGTTTGGTAGCACACAAAGTGTTCCTCTGGTAAACGGGAGTTGCATAATCTCATAGTCATAGGAACATGTATAAGTCATGAAGATAACAATAGAAATATACTAAACGATCGAGTGCTAAGCTAACGGAATGGGTCAAGTCAATCACGTCATTCTCCTAATGATGTGATCCCGTTAATCAAATGACAACCCATGTCTATGGTTAGGAAACTTAACCATCTTTGATCAACGAGATAGTCAAGTAGAGGCATACTAGTGACACTGTTTGTCTATGTATTCACACATGTATTATGTTTCCAGTTAATACAATTCTTGCATGAATAATAAACATTTATCATGATATAAGGAAATAAATAATAACTTTATTATTGCCTCTAGGGCATATTTCCTTCACCCTCTCCCCTTGGTAGGCGTCGGCCTCGGCATCATCAGGAAGGGCGCGGAGAATCTCGGCCTTGCTCAGAGGGGAAGTCTCCCCCACCTCTTCCAGAGTCTTCTCCGAGTCCACCTCCTCTTCCCCCTCTCCGCGGGACTTGCCGGAAGACACCTCCACTGGTTTCTGTGCCGTAGGAGCTCCCGGAAGCGCCGGTGGCACCAGCCCGCACGCATCAAAAGTCGGCCTGGAGGCGACGAATTCCTCCCGGTCCCTGCGTTGGAACAGGGGAACGAAGGCGCTAGGCGGGTACTCCTGGTTGTCCCCGACTATGAGGCGCAGGACGGCGTCCAATTCATCGCCAGGCAGGTCCCCCGGCCTCAGGCGGGTCTTGTTTTCCTCTTCTTCAAGCTCCCAGAGGGGGCGCGCGCGCGCCTGGAGTGGGGCAACCCGCAGCATCAAGAACTCCCTCAGGAGCATCGCACCCGTTACCTTGGCCGCCCTCGCGTTGCCCGGCTTCAAGTTGGTCATCATCTGCCCCAACACTGACGATGCCCGCTCATCGATAAGCTCCGCCTTGGGCCACCCCCCGTTGCAAGGGGGCGCCGCCGTTGGCAACGCCAGACGCGGGTCGGCGTGCTTGGCGTCCATCATGACCCATTTGGATCGAATGTTGTCGGCCCTCTTCCCGGTGCTCGAGATCGAGTTGGCCTTGCTGCATGCGACGAAATTAGCGCACATGGAGATGTGCGTCTCGCTGACACGGAGGAAGAAGAAATGGCGCAGGAGCGCCACAGACGGCATCACGCCTAGGTACGCCTCACAGTAGTAGGCGAAGATGGACAGGAGGTGGACAGAGTTGGGATGGAGATGCAACGTCTGCAGACCGTAGTGGTCGAGGACTTCATAAAATAAATTGGAGAAAGGGGGGACCAACCCAACGACGACGCTGCTCGAGAAGAAAGGGAAGAAGGTGCTCCCCTCAGGCTCCGGCTCGTCGGAAGCAAGCCGGAGTTTCGTCTTCCCCCACTCATTGCTCTCCCCCGCCGTCAGTAGACGTACGGAGGCGAGGCTCTTCTCTGTGATGGTGGGCGCCTCAAGAGCGGGCTCGTACCAAGCCGGTGCCGAGGAAGTCTTGACCTTTGAAAGTGCAACTATCCCTAGGTGGTTTTGGTAATTCCTAACAACATATAGCTCATTGAGCTAATGCTATTTCAAGATTAATATTTCAGGAAAGCTCAATGATTGGCATGGCATGGATGAGAAAAGTGGACCCCTCAAAATGCTAAGGACAAAAGGATTGGCTCAAGCTCAAGCTCAAGACTCTACATTTTCTATTTTAGTGATCCAAGATCACATGGAGTCTATAGGAAAAGCCAATACTATCAAGGAGGGATGAGGTGTTGCTTAATGAGGCTCTTGCTCAAAATGCTTAGTGATATGCTCCAAAGCCCTCAGCTACTTTCTCACATCCACATATGACCTAAACCAAAAGTCAAACTCGGCCCACCGATTCTTTCTATCCGGCGCCACCGAGTTCAGATGTCATAGCCACTGCCACAAACCCTAGGCAAATCGGTCTCACCGATAGGGATCTCGGTCTCACCGAGATTGGATTGTAATCTCTCTGTTTCCCTTCGTAACGTTTCGGTCCCACCGAGATGAGCGATCGGTCCCACCGAGATTGCAATGTAAACTCTCTATTTCCCTTTTGTAACATTTCGGTCTCACCGAAATGAGCGAATCGGTCCCACCGAGTTTACCTGACCAACTCTCTGGTTAGCTTATTACCAAAATCGGTCTCACCGAGTTTGTGTAGTCGGTCGCACCAAGATTACGTTATGCCCTAACCCTAACCATATCGGTCCTACCGAGTTGCATGTCGGTCCCACCGAAAATCCTAACGGTCACTAGATTTGCTGAATCGGTCCGACCGAGTTTATAAATTCGGTCCCACCGAGTTTGGCAAGTTGTGTGTAACGGTTAGATTTTGTGTGGAGGCTATAAATACCCCTCCACCTCCTCTTCATTCGTGGAGAGAGCAATCAGAATGAACCTACACTTCCAACCTACATTTTCTGAGAGAGAACCACCTACACTTGTGTTGAGGCCAAGATATTCCATTCCTACCATATGAATCTTGATCTCTAGCCTTCCCCAAGTTGCTTTCCACTCAAATCTTCTTTCCACCAAATCCATATCCTGTGTGAGAGAGTTGAGTGTTGGGGAGACTATCATTTGAAGCACAAGAGCAAGGAGTTCATCATCAACACATCATTTGTTACTTCTTGGAGAGTGGTGTCTCCTAGATTGGCTAGGTGTCACTTGGGAGCCTCCGACAAGATTGTGGAGTTGAACCAAGGAGTTTGTAAGGGCAAGGAGATCGCCTACTTCGTGAAGATCTACCGCTATTGAGGCAAGTCCTTCGTGGGCGACGGCCATGGTGGGATAGACAAGGTTGCTTCTTCGTGGACCCTTCGTGGGTGGAGCCCTCCGTGGACTCGCGCAACCGTTACCCTTCGTGGGTTGAAGTCTCCATCAACGTGGATGTATGATAGCACCACCTATCGAAACCACGACAAAAACATCCGTGTCTCCTATTGCGTCTGAATCATCCAAACCCTTCCCTTTACATTCTTGCAAGTTGCATGCTTTACTTTCCGCTGCTCATATACTCTTTGCATGCTTGCTTGAATTGTGTTAAGATTGCTTGATTTGTCCATAGTTGCTAAAATCTGCCAAGAACTAAAATTGGGAAAAGGATAGATTTTTATTTGGTCAAGTAGTGTAATCACCCCCCTCTAGACATACTTTAGATCCTACAAGTGGTATCAGAGATTTGGTCTCCATTTGATTTGATTTCCATAGCTTTTGGTAGTCATAGCCTTGGTTTCACAACCTAGGAGAGTATGGCGTCTAGCGAGGGAAATTACCACCGTAGAGGTCCTTACTTTGATGGTACTAATTTTGCTAGTTGGAAGGATAAGATGAAAATGCATATTCTTGGACATAACCCCGCCGTTTAGGCTATTGTGTGTATTGGCTTGCAAGGTGAATTCTTTGATGGGAGAGAATCGAACCGTGAAGCTACCGCGGAAGAGTTGAAGATGCTGCAATACAATGCTCAAGCTTGTGATATCCTCTTCAACGGATTGTGCCCCGAAGAATTCAAAAAAATCATCCGTCTTGAGAATGCAAAGGAAATTTGGGATACTTTGATTGATATGCACGAAGGTACCGACTCCGTCAAGGAATCCAAGTTGGATGTGCTTCAAAGTCAGCTTGACAAGTTCAAAATGAAGGATGGTGAAGGCGTCACTGAAATGTACTCTAGGCTTGCTCTTATCACAAATGAGATCGCCGACTTAGGAAGTGAAGATATGACCGACAAATTCATCATCAAGAAGATCCTAAGAGCTTTGGACGGAAAATATGATACCGTATGCACATTGATCCAAATGATGCCCAATTACAAAGATCTCAAGCCAACGGAAGTCATTGGAAGAATTGTTGCTCATGAGATGTCACTCAAGGATAAGGAGGAGCTCCATAACATGTCAAGTGGTGCTTACAAAGCCTCATGTGAAGCTCCCACATCATCAAGTGAGAAACAAACCTTCAATGAAGAATTGAGCCTAATGGTGAAGAACTTCAACAAGTTCTACAAGAGTAGAAGCAAAGAAGGAAGTTCCAAGTCAAGGTCCTACAATGACAAAAGATCTTCTAGTCGAGAGCGAAATTGCTACAATTGTGGAAGACCCGGACACTATTCCAATGAGTGTACGACACCTTACAAGAGAAGAGAAGATTCTCCAAAAAGAAGAAGTAGAAGAGAAGAATCACCATCAAGAGAGAGAAGGAGTAGAGATGATTGTTATGAACGAAGAACATCCCGGAGAAGCAAGGATTCGGAAAGGAAGGACAAGTCATCAAAGACCTACACAAAACGAAGACATCAAGCTCATGTTGGTGAATGGGTATCCGGCTCCGACTTCGATAATCACTCCGAGAGAAGCTATCACTCCGACTCCGAATATACTCAAGATGAAGGTGTTGCCAGTCTAGCACTTGTGTCAACCAACTCCTATGACATATTTGATTCACCAAATGAAGGACTTGGAAGATGCTTCATGGCTAAAGGCCCAAAGGTATCACACCCCGAGTATGTTGATTTCAATAGTGATGAAGATGACTTGTTAGGTGATGATGATTTACTTGTTGACAACTCTAGTGATGAATACTATGATGAAACATCAATTAATCATGTTAATCAAGATAAAATGAATGACAATGATAAGGAGAAGATTGAGTTTCTAACTAAAGAACTAAACACTCTTAAGTTAGCTCATGAAACTATCTTAGGAGATCATCGAGAACTTTTAAGGACTCATGAGAAATACGTTTTGAAAAGCCCAACCTTGAGCAGGAGCATGAGTTCTTAAAGGCAATCAATGATGATCTTCGTAAGAGAAGTTCTTCTTACATTGCCAAGCATTTACTCTTATCCACTTACATGCCTCAAGTCAAGTCTAGTAACAAGAACAAGAAAGATTCTTCCTCTAGTAGTAACAATAATCATGTTAAATCCAATGTTGTTGCTTCTAGTAGTTCTCTTGATTCCACTAATGATTCTCTTAGCCAAGTTACACTTGAGCAAGAAAATAGCTTATTGAAGGGAATTATAGAGAAAGGTGTTTACAAGAGCCTTGCCGGGAGTAAGCAATTCGAGGAAATTGTACACAAGCAAGGAAGGCACCGGAAGAACCAAGGTGTTGGTTTTGAATGAAAGTTCAATGCCAATGGAGTTGAGTGGGAATAAGATCAATACCTCAAGACGAAGTTTGTTCCTCAACAAGAGAAGTATGATCCTACTTCTTTCAAAGGGACACAAGCTCAAGATGATCTTCCACCACAAGACCACAAGCAAAAAGGCAAGGATAAGCTTCAAGAGGAAATTGATGCATTTGAAGAAGCACCTAAGGCCTTGGTCAAGTGGGTTCCCAAGACTAAATCAAGTTCTACTTCATCAAGTACAACTACAACTCCGAGGATTCCCATCAAGATGGTGTGGATCCAGAAGAAGAAGAACTAGAGAGTTCTTGAGGGTGACTCCGCCAACATACTTCACTCTTATCATTTTGGCAAGAACAAGTGCAAACAACTTCCACATCTTGCACTAGTTCAAGGAGTCACAAACCCTCTTGTTGGTAAGACAAGGGACAAGGTAACCTAATTCTTTCATAGACATCATCTTGTGTGTGCATCACTCTATGTCTATGGATATCCTTGTTTGTTCCTTGTGGGACTAACCCGTGTAGGTATTGAAAGTGCAACTCACTCCAAAGGATTGCTCCAAATGATCTACTTCAACATTGAGCATCCACATCTTCAACACCTACATGAAGTCATCATTGACAAAACCCAAGGTTAGTTCATCCCTCTTAGGGGGGATCTCACATCTAGGGGGAGTTTTACTCTAAGAATTGAGCTAAAGCAACTCTAATGGTGTGAACACAACAACGCTTTATGTAAAAGTGGTAACCCCACTCGTGCTTAAACGATGAGTATGACCTATGATCAAATGTTCTCATTTGACTCCTAAGTCAATATACTCATATATAGATGACCTAGTCATCGCCAATTGCTTGATAGATGCTAGAATTGGTTGTGCATGCTTTGCCACATATTTCATTTGCCATTTTATTGTGTGAGCATGTTGGTTGCATAATTTACTCATTCGAGGACATCCACTTGTTGTTTTGATTGTTTGGTTCCTTTTTATTTTGCCAAGTGGATGGACAAGAATGCCTAAGAACCTTCTCTAGCTATCTATGCTTTTCTCGTCTCAAACTCTATTCATGCTACATCACAAAGTTTGATCAAGTCAGATTCGAACCACTCTGTGTGAGGAGCACTCGGAGTCCCCGATTCGTCATAGACTTAAACTTTCCAAACTTCTTTGTGCGTTTCGGTCTGACCGATTCATCCATTTCGGTCATACCGAGATCACTAAGTCGATCTAGGTTTTCAATCTCGGTGCAACCGATTTGAACTTTTCGGTCACACCGAGTTGCAGTAACTGCTTGCAGTTATGCATCTCGGTGCCACCGAGTTGTTTCACTCGGTCACACCAACAGGGTCAGGCTATATATATCCCCGGGCCAAAATTTGGAAAATTTTCCAAACCCCTTCGCCCGCGCACAGCCTGCTCTGCCTCCCTGGGTCTCCGGATCGTCCTCCTCATCGCCAGCTGCCTCCCGCCGCTGTCAACGGAGATCGTCTCTGCCGTTGCCGCCGTAGCAGGTCCATCGCCACACTTAGGGTATGGACTTGATCTTTGTGCTAATCTCACTCCGATTCCTAGCACATTGTTTTGCCATGTATCTTGCCACGATTGAGATCACTCTATCCAACGAAATCACTCCGTAGTTTAGATATGGATTGAAAATTTAGGGTTAGGTTTCCGCCAAAACCATCTCGGACCAACCGAGTTGTTGAATCGGTTCCACCGATTTGGCTAAGGCCATTGCACATGTGATTCTTGGTCTGACCGAGAATTGCAAATCGGTGTGACCGAATTCAATTCTTTGTGAAACCCTAGCAGTCTCGGTGCCACCGAACTGTGACTCGGTCTGACCGAGTTCACTAGTTTAGGTTCCAAAAGCTGCTTCGGTATCACCGAGATTTCAAATCGGTAGATCCAAAATGCTTTCTGTGGAAAACTAAAACTAAGTTTTTGACTCATTCGTTTGCAAAAACCTCTGCACTTTGTGATGCTCATCCAATCTATCTCATCTATATCTATTCACAGAGTCTGCTGTCAGTGTTTGCATCATGTCAGATCAGAGTGACAGTCAGAACAAGTCTGAGGAGCAAGTTCAAATGAGTGAGGGCACTAGTCCCTCTAGCAGCTATGATGAAGGCAGCAGGAGCACTCCAAGCAACTTGCCTCAGGCAGCCACCAGGGCCAGGAAGAAGAGAACTTCAGATTCTGAGGATGAGGACTATGTGGCTGAAGAGGAAGAGACCATCTCAAAGAAGAAAGTTCTGAAAAAGGAATATGGCACAGCTGCTGCAACTAAGCCAGGAATGAAGACAAAGGTTCCTGCCAAGAGAGTTCCTATGTCAAAGGCTAGAACATCCACTCAAGAAACTTTGGAATCTGCACCCAAAGAACAGGTTGTGGCAGAGAAGAAGAGGAAAGAAAGGGTCAAGAAAACCACTGCCAGAGTAATTGGGAAGCCCTCAATGATGGAAGATGAAGAGGTTACTGCACCAACACCTAAAGATCAAAAGCTCATGGGAGATGCTATAAGATCAGGGGCTGCTCCATCTAAGCCCAAAGAAGCTCCCAAGGCAGCTGCTCCAAAACCCAAAGCTGCACCCAAGAGGAGTACCAGGAACATCCCAGCTGCAGAGAAGAACAAGGCCCAGTGCCTGAAGCTGCTATAGAAGAAGATGATGAGTCACATGTCTTGAGGAAGTTGAAGCCTAAAATCCAGATCACAATGATGCTCATCCAGTAGCTGAGAACATGAAAATCAGGAAGGACTCAGGATTGAGACTATGGAGAGAGTCTGATCCATATGCTACCAGGAGAAGGACTGCTGTGGACTATAGATTTCACACCAAGGAACAGCAGGACTTCTATGAGACAATTCTGCTTGACAAGAAGCCCATAGTGTGTGATATGAGATGGGTTGACTGGGAGTACATCAAGGAAAATGAAGAACACTATCCTGGTGTATATGATAGTTTCAAGGCATGTGAAGTTGATAAGTTTGTGGCTCAGAAGCTCACAAAGTGGAATGATGAGCTTATCATGCAGTTCTACTCCACAGCTCACTTCTACCCAGATGGAAGGATTGTCTGGATGTCTGAAGGTACTAGGTACCAGTCAACAGTTGAGGAATGGGCTCAGTTGATCAATGCCCCAGAAGAACAAGAAGATGACTTGGATGTCTATGCCAAGAAGAAGAAGGATCACAACTCCATGGCTAGCATGTACAAGGAGATTCCTGATGCAGATCTTGAGACTCACCAATTTGGTTCAGTGAAACACTTGCTGTCAGGCCTGCCTACAATCAACTGGATCCTCAGGCACACTCTATTGCCAAAATCAGGAGATCACAGAATGATCAGAGGACATTCCATCAACTTGCTGCACATATTTGATGTCCCACAAAAGTTCAAAGTCATGAGCCTAATTGTGGAAACCATTAAGAGAACAGCTGCAGATCAGAAGAGAAGTTGTGGGTATGCCCCACAGATCCAGGAGCTGATCAACTCCAAGATGGGCACTGGCACATATCTTTTGGACAAGGAACATATGCCCATCTACCCAGACTTTGAGGACAACACTGTGGTCATGGATGAAGATGAACCATCTTCTATGCAAGCACAAGCAAAGAGGGAGAAGGCAAGGACTGAAAAGGCTGCAAAGATGCCAACCATGGATGAGGCATCACAGTATCTTCTAAAGAGCAAGCAAGATCAGCTTGGCTACTTGATTGCCTCCACTCTGAGGATTGAGAAGGGTTTGGCCACCCTGACTCAAAACCAGGAGAGCTTGGAGAGGATCATGGAGCAGAAGTTCTATGACTTAGATGTGAAGGTCACTGAGATACAGTCAGTTGTTGAGCAACTTCAGGATGAAGTGCAGGAGAAGAAGGGCAAGACTACCACTGATGCTTTTGCTAGAGTGCCCAGAGGACAAAGATCTGCTACAATGCCAGTCACAAACACCAGAGCAATTTCATCTGCACCAGCTACAGCTTCAGTGCCACCAGTTCCAGCACCCACTCCACTAGCTCCATCTACATCAACCGATGCCTTCGTCCTTGGAGTCTTATCTACACCACCACCTGAAGACCAAGCCTGAGAGTCGATCTAGCACTATGCATTTTTATGAACTTTTTGGTAACTTGTTGCGAAAGGGGGAGAAAATGTATAGATCATAGGCTTCGAGAGAGAGTGTTGCTTTTTGTTCTCTCTTGCTTTTTGGTGGTTGAACTTTGTTATTTGCTTGTTTGAGATACTTTATGCTTTTGTGTGATACTTGGATGATCATGTGTCTGATCATATGCTACCTTAATGCTTGTTGGATGACATTATCCTTTTATATTCCCATATGATCATTCACTTTGCTTGGTGATGAGTGCATGTATTTAATTATTATCGTTTTGAGCGCTCCACAAAGATGTATGTGACATGGAAGAGTAACCCATGATCCTAACTCATTGTGCATTTGCAGTCCAAAGCAAATCTTAAACTATGCACAAATTTAGGGGGAGCTCTTACTTTTCACATACTTCTCAAAGCGACAATGTTTTTCACTCTTATTATCATTTGTCGAAGCTTTGATCTATATGTTGTCATCAATTACCAAAAAGGGGGAGATTGAAAGTGCAACTATCCCTAGGTGGTTTTGGTAATTCCTAACAACATATAGCTCATTGAGCTAATGCTATTTCAAGATTAATATTTCAGGAAAGCTCAATGATTGGCATGGCATGGATGAGAAAAGTGGACCCCTCAAAATGCTAAGGACAAAAGGATTGGCTCAAGCTCAAGCTCAAGACTCTACATTTTCTATTTTAGTGATCCAAGATCACATTGAGTCTATAGGAAAAGCCAATACTATCAAGGAGGGATGAGGTGTTGCTTAATGAGGCTCTTGCTCAAAATGCTTAGTGATATGCTCCAAAGCCCTCAACTACTTTCTCACATCCACATATGACCTAAACCAAAAGTCAAACTCGGCCCCACCGATTCTTTCTATCCGGCGCCACCGAGTTCAGATGTCATAGCCACTTCCACAAACACTAGGCAAATCGGTCTCACCGATAGGGATCTCTGTCTCACCGAGATGGGATTGTAATCTCTCTGTTTCCCTTCGTAACGTTTCGGTCCCACCGAGATGAGCGATCGGTCCCATCGAGATTGCAATGTAAACTCTCTGTTTCCCTTTTGTAACATTTCGGTCTCACCGAAATGAGCGAATCGGTCCCACCGAGTTTACCTGACCAACTCTCCGGTTAGCTTATTACCAAAATCGGTCTCACCGAGATTACGTTATGCCCTAACCCTAACCATATCGGTCCTACCGAGTTGCATGTCGGTCCCACCGAAAATCCTAACGGTCACAAGATTTGCTGAATCGGTCCGACCGAATTTATAAATTCGGTCCCACCGAGTTTGGCAAGTTGTGTGTAACGGTTAGATTTTGTGTGGAGGCTATAAATACCCCTCCACCTCCTCTTCATTCATGGAGAGAGCCATCAGAACGAACCTACACTTCCAACCTACATTTTCTGAGAGAGAACCACCTACACTTGTGTTGAGGCCAAGATATTCCATTCCTACCATATGAATCTTGATCTCTAGCCTTCCATAAGTTGCTTTCCACTCAAATCTTCTTTCCACCAAATCCATATCCTGTGAGAGAGAGTTGAGTATTGGGGAGACTATCATTTGAAGCACAAGAGCAAGGAGTTCATCATCAACACACCATTTGTTACTTCTTGGAGAGTGGTGTCTCCTAGATTGGCTAGGTGTCACTTGGGAGCCTCCGACAAGATTGTGGAGTTGAACCAAGGAGTTTGTAAGGGCAAGGAGATCGCCTACTTCGTGAAGATCTACCGCTAGTGAGGCAAGTCCTTCGTGGGCGACGGCCATGGTGGGATAGACAAGGTTGCTTCTTCGTGGACCCTTCGTGGGTGGAGCCCTCCGTGGACTCATGCAACCGTTACCCTTCGTGGGTTGAAGTCTCCATCAACGTGGATGTACGATAGCACCACCTATCGGAACCACGACAAAAACATCCGTGTCTCCTATTACGTTTGAATCGTCCAAACCCTTCCCTTTACATTCTTGCAAGTTGCATGCTTTACTTTCCGCTGCTCATATACTCTTTGCATGCTTGCTTGAATTGTGTTAAGATTGCTTGACTTGTCCATAGTTGCTAAAATCCGCCAAGAACTAAAATTGGGAAAAGGATAGATTTTGGTTTGGTCAAGTAGTCTAATCACCCCCCTCTAGACATACTTTTGATCCTACAACCTTGCGCGGCGCCATGGGCGGCAGATGCAGAGCAAGGCTGCAGCAGATCTGGAGGTAGCGGCGGTGAAGAGCGAGAAAGGGGATCTGGAGTGAGGCAATGAAGAAGCAACGAAGGCAAGAACTGCCCGCGCCAGCCTTTTGCCAGGACAAGCAGTTGCCGAGGCAGCGTGGGGAAGCGAAGACGCCCACGTCCGATCAACCGCCACGCATCAACCGAGGCCGCAGGCTTTTGGGGCCTGCGGTGCTCCAAACTTGACCCTTGGCTTTGCCGCAAAGCCAAGCCCGAGCGCACCTTGGGCCCGGGGGCTACTGTCGGCGTTCTGGGAATGGGGGTCCCCAGACTTGCCTGCCTGCAGCCCATGGCGTGGCTAAGCAAGCAGGCCGTACGACCCATCTTCATTAACAAGGCATCCAAGACCCTCGCGAGGGTCCAAGCCTCGCGAGGCGGACGACGCAAGACCTCCTCTGGAGTAGCCTAGCCAGGCAGGCTCACGAGGAGCGGAGATATCAAGGCAGGGCAAAACCTCACGAGGCTCTCGTGACGTGAGCCATGACGAACGACACCAGGCGGGCGCCAGGCGGGTGCCAGTGCGTGCAGCGTCCTTATTTCCTCTTTGGTGCTAAGGAGGCCAGCACAGGCGAAGAGTACCGAGGCATCAGGCAAAGGTTGCTATATTGGTGCAACGAGACCAAGACCAGGAGGACGGCAAGACGGAGGTCATCGTGGAGCCCAAGAGGGCGTCACCACCAGAGCTTTTCACAGGCGAAGACCACTTTTGTCAGGATAGCTTGTACTAGCTGTCCCCCTTTAAATTTGCCCGCCGTTGTTGGATCCCTTCCCGCTCGATATTTGGGAAGAGGACCAGGGCCTATATAAGTAGAGCTAGCCACCAAAGTAGAGGCATCTGATCTGATCTGATCTTAGCTTGATCCAACCCGATCGAGAGCCTACCCTAGCCACAAGAACACCTCAACCTCAGGAGGCTGTTCTTCCCTTGTACTGTTCATCATCATCCCTAGAGGCAATCCACCACCACCACACTGGAGTAGGGTATTACACCAGAACGGTGGCATGAACCAGTATAAACCTCATGTCTTTCTGTGTTGCGAGTTCGTCGAGTTCGTCCGCGAGATCTTAGTGAGCTAGGGCATAAATCGGTAGGAGGGAAAGACTTCACGCGCACCCCAGTGTTCGAACCTTAAGGGTTTGCCGGAACCCCACATCCGACAAAAACTATATGCTTTGATCAACTCATCAAAGCATATATTACAACTCTGAGATGCTTTGCACCAGTCCATGGATGGATCGCTGGAGCTTGCACATTTTGTTAGCACATTTAGGATCGACAAAACCTTCTGGTTGCATCATATACAACTCTTCTTTAAGAAATCCATTAAGGAATGTAGTTTTGACATCCATTTGCCAGATTTCATAAAAAGTGGCAATTTGCTAACATGATTCGGACAGACTTAAGCATCACTACGAATGAGAAAATCTCATCGTCGTCAACACCATGAACTTTGTCAAAAACCTTTTTCGACAAGTCTAGCTTTGTAGATAGTAACACTACTGTCAGCGTCTGTCTTCCTCTTTGAAGATCCATTTATTTTCTATGGTTTGCTGATCATCGGGCAAGTCAACCAAAGTCCACACTTTGTTCTCATACATGGATCCCATCTCAGATTTCATGGCCTCAAGCCATTTCGCGGAATCTGGGCTCATCATCGCTTCCTCATAGTTCGTAGGTTCGTCATGGTCAAGGAACATGAACTCCAGAATAGGATTACCATACCACTCTGGTGCGGAACGTACTCTGGTTGACCTATGAGGTTCGGTAGTAACTTGATCCGAAGCTTCATGATCATCATCATTAACTTCCTCACTAATTGGTGTAAGCATCACTTGAACTGATTTAAGTGAAGAAATACTTTCCAATTTGGGAGAAGGTACAATTACCTCATCAAGTTCTACCTTCCTCCCACTCACTTCTTTCGAGAGAAACTCCTTCTCCAGAAAGGATCCATTCTTAGCAACAAAGATCTTGCCTTCGGATCTGTGATAGAAGGTGTACCCAACAGTCTCTTTTGGGTATTCTATGAAGATACATTTCTCCGATTTGGGTTCGACCTTATCAGGTTGAAGCTTTTTCACATAAGCATCGCAGCCTCAAACTTTAAGAAACGACAATTTGGGTTTCTTGCCAAACCACAGTTCATAAGTTGACGTCTCAACAGATTTAGATGGTGCCCTATTTAACGTGAATGCAGCTGTCTTTAATGCATAACCCCAAAACGATAGTGGTAAATCAGTAAGAGACATCATAGATTACACTATATCCAATAAAGTACGGTTATGACGTTCGGACACACCATTATGCTGTGGTGTTCCAGGTGGCATGAGTTTGTGAAACTATTCCACATTGTTTTAATTGAAGGCCAAACTCGTAACTCAAATATTTGCCTCTGCGATTAGATCGTAAAAACTTTATTTTCATGTTACGATGAGTCTCTACTTCACTCTGAAAATCTTTGAACTTTTCAAGTGTTTCAGACTTGTGTTTCATCAAGTAGATATACACATATCTGTTCAAATCATCTGTGAAGGTCAGAAAACAATGATACCCGCCGTGAGCCTCAACACTGATTGGACCGCATACATCGGTATGTATTATTTCCAATAAGTCAGTTGCTCGCTCCATTGTTCCGGAGAACGGAGTCTTAGTCATCTTGCCCATGAGGCATGGTTCGCAAGCATCAAGTGATTCATAATCAAATGATTCCAAAAGCCCATCAGCATGGAGTTTCTTCATGCGCTTTACACCAATATGACCTAAACGGCAGTGCCACAAATAAGTTGCACTATCATTATTAACTTTGCATCTTTTGGCTTCAATATTATGAATATGTGTATCACTACGATCGAGATTCAATAAACCATTTATATTGAGTGTATGACCATAGAAGGTTTTATTCATGTAAATAGAACAACAATTATTCTTTGACTTAAATGAATAACCATATTGCAATAAACATGATCCAATCATATTCATGCTCAACGCAAACACCAAATAACATTTATTTTAGGTCCAACACTAATCCCGAAGGTAAAGGGAGTGTGCGATGGTGATCTTATCAACCTTGGAATCACTTCCAACACACATCATCACCTCGCCCTTAACTAGTGTCTGTTTATTTTGCAACTCCCGTTTCGAGTTACTACTCTTAGCAACTGAACCAGTATCAAATACCGATGGGTTGCTATAAACACTAGTAAAGTACACATCAATAACATGTATATCCAATATACCTTTGTTCAATATGCCATCCTTCTTATCCACCAAGTATCTAGGGCAGTTCCACTTCTAGTGACCATTTCCTTTGCAGTAGAAGCACTCAGTTTCAGACATGGGTCTAGCTTTGGGCTTCTTCATGGGAGTGGTAACTTTCTTGCCATTCTTCTTGAAGTTTTCTTTTTTTACCTTGCCCTTTTACTTGAAACTAGTGGTCTTGTCAATCATCAACACTTGATGCTTTTCTTGATTTCTACGTTCGCTAATTTCAGCATCGCGAAGATCTCGGGAATTGTCTTGTTCATCCCTTGCATATTATAGTTCATCACAAAGTTCTAGTAACTTGGTGATAGTGACTAGAGAACTTTGTCAATCACTTATCTTATCTGGAAGATTAACTCCACTTGATTCAAGTGATTGTAGTACTCACACGTTCTAAGCACATGCTCACTGGTTGAGCTATTCTCCTCCATCTTGTAGGCAAAGTACTTGTCAGAGGTCTCATACCTCTCGACACGGGCATGAGTATGAAATACCAATTTCAACTCTTAGAACATCTTATATGCTCTGTGGCGTTCAAAACATTATTGAAGTCCCGTTTCTAAGCCGTAAAGCATGGTGCACTAAACTATTAAGTAGTCATCATACCGAGCTTTGTCAAACGTTCATAACGTGTGCATCTGCTCCTGCAATAGGTCTGTCACCTAGCGGTGCATCAAGGACATAATTCTTCTGTGCAGCAATTAGGATAATCCTCAGTTCACGGAGCTAGTCGGCATCATTGCTACTAACATTTTTTCAACTTATTTTTCTCTAGGAACGTATCAAAAATAAACTGGAAGCTACATCGCAAGCTATTGATCTACAACATAGATATGCAAATACTATCAGGACTAAGTTCATGATAAATTAAAGTTCAGTTAATCATATTACTTAAGAACTCCCACTTAGATAGATATCCCTCTAGTCATCTAAATGATCACGTGATCCAAATCAACTAAACCATGTCCGATCATCACGTGAGATGGAGTAGTTTTCAATGGTGAACATCACTATGTTGATCATATCTACTATATGATTCACGCTCGACCTTTCGGTCTCCAGTGTTCCGAGGCCATATCTGCATATGCTAGGCTCGTCAAGTTTAACCCGAGTATTCTGCGTGTGCAAAACTGGCTTGCACCCCTTGTATTTGAACGTAGAGCTTATCACACCCGATCATCACGTGGTGTCTCGGCACGACGAACTGTCGCAACGGTGCATACTCAGGGAGAAAACTTATACCTTAAAATTTAGTAAGAGATCATCTTATAATGCTACCGCCGAACTAAGCAGAATAAGATGCATAAAGGATAAACATCACATGCAATCAATATAAGTGATATGATATGACCATCATCATCTTGTGCCTTTGATCTCCATCTCCAAAGCACCGTCGTGATCACCATCATTGCCGGCGCGACACCTTGATCTCCATCATAGCATCGTTGTCGTCTCGCCAACTATTGCTTCTACGACCATCGCTACCGCTTAGTGATAAAGTAAAGCAATTACATGGCGATTGCATTTCATATAATAAAGCGACAACCATATGGCTCCTGCCAGTTGCCGATAACTCCGTTACAAAACATGATCATCTCATACAATAAAATTTAGCATCATGTCTTGACCATATCACATCGAAACATGCCCTGCAAAAACAAGTTAGACGTCCTCTACTTTGTTGTTGCAAGTTTTACGTGGCTGCTACGGGCTGAGCAAGAACCGTTCTTACCTACGCATCCAAACCACAACGATTTTTCGTCAAGTATGTGATGTTTTAACCTTCAACAAGGACCGGGCGTAGCCACACTCGATTCAACTAAAGTTGGATAAACTGACACCCGCCAGCCACCTGTGTGTGAAGCACGTCGGTAGAACCAGTCTCGCGTAAGCGTACGCGTAATGTCGGTCTGGGCCGCTTCATCCAACAATACCGCCGAATTAAAGTATGACATGCTGGTAAGCAGTATGGCTATTATCGCCCACAACTCTTTGTGTTCTATTTGTGCATATAACATCTACGCATAGACCAGGCTCGGATGCCACTGTTGGGGAACGTAGTAATTTCAAAAATTATCCTACGCACACGCAAGATAATGGTGATGCATAGCAACGAGAGGGGACAGTGTAGTCCATGTACCCTCGTAGACCATAAGAGGAAGCATTATGACAATGCGGTTGATGTAGTCGTACGTCTTCACGATCGACCGATCCTAGTACCGAAAGTACGACACCTCTGCGATCTGCACACGTTCGGCTCGGTGACATTCCACGAACTCACGATCCAGCAGAGTGTCGAGGGAGAGCTTCATCAGTACGGCGGCGTGATGACGGTGATGATGAAGCTACCGGCGCAGGGCTTCGCCTAAGCGCTACGACGATATGACCGAGGTGGATTATGGTGGAGAGGGGCACCGCACACGGCTAAGAGATCAATGATCAACTTGTGTTGTGCCTTTGGGGTGTCCCCTGCCCACGTATATAAAGGAGGGAGGAGGAGGAGGCCGGCCCTCATAGGGCGCGCCCAAAGTGTGGAGTCCCCTAGTCATAGTAGGATTCCACCTCCCACATGGAATAGGAAAAAGGGAAGGGAGAAGGAGAAGGAAGGAAGGGTGCGCCCCCTTTCCCTAGTCCAATTCGGACCAGTCCATGGGGAAGGGGCGCGGCCACCCTTGAGGCCTTTCTCTCCTTTCCCGTATGGCCCATTAAGGCCCAATACAAATTCCCGTAACTCTGCGGTACTCCGAAAAATACTCGAATCACTCGGAACCTTTCCGATGTCCGAATATAGCCTTCCAATATATCGATCTTTACGTCTCGACCATTTCGAGACTCCTCGTCATGTCCCCGATCTCATCCGGGACTCCGAACAAACTTCGGTCATCAAATCACATAACTCATAATACAAATCGTCACAGAACGTTAAGCGTGCGGACCCTACGGGTTCGAGAACTATGTAGACATGACCGAGACTCATCTCCAGTCAATAAACAATAGCGGAACCTGGATGCTCATATTGGTTCCTACATATTCTATGAAGGTCTTTATCGGTCAAACTGCATAACAACATACGTTGTTCCCTTTGTCATCGGTATGTTACTTGCCCGAGATTCGATCGTCGGTATCTCAATACCTAGTTCAATCTCGTTACCGGCAAGTCTCTTTACTCGTTTCGTAATGCATCATCCCGCAACTAACTCATTAGTCACAATGCTTGCAAGGCTTGTAGTGATGTGCATTACCGAGAGGGCCCAGAGATACCTCTCCAATACACGGAGTGACAAATCCTAATCTCGATCTATGCCAACTCAATAAACACCATCGGAGACACCTATAGAGCATCTTTATAATCACCCAGTTAGGTTGTGACGTTTGATAGCACACAAGGTGTTCCTTCGGTATTCGGGAGTTTCATAATCTCATAGTCTGAGGAACATGTATAAATCATGAAGAAAGCAGTAGCAATGAAACTGTAACGATCATAATGCTAAGGTAACGAATGGGTCTTGTCCATCACATCATTCTCTTAATGATGTGACCCCGTTCATCAAATGACAACACATGTCTATGGTTAGGAAACATAACCATCTTTGATAAACGAGCTAGTCAAGTAGAGGCATACTAGGGACACTTTGTTTTGTCTATGTATTCACACATGTACTAAGTTTCCGGTTAATACAATTCTAGCATGAATAATAAACATTTATCATGAAATAAGGAAATAAATAATATCTTTATTATTGCCTCTAGGGCATATTTCCTTTAGTGCGGACATAGGAGTAAAAGCCCATCAAGGTAGAAAGTGCATCCGACTTTCTGCGCAAAGGAAAAATCTACACATAATGAGAATAATCATCAAGAATGACCAGATAATATAAATAGCCCAAGTTACTGGGAACCGGAGAAGTCCACACATCGCTATGAATCAACTGAAAAGGAAAAGAAGCAATGGTGATGAAATTATTAAACGACAGGCGAACATGTTTGCCGACTCGACAGGCGTGACAAGTGTGATCCTCGATCTTATTGCAACTGAAACTGAAACTCCTAAGAATATGACGATGTGTGACGGGGTTGGGATGACCCAAGCGAGCATGCCAGAGATCGATGCCAGCGGAGAGAGCAACCGGTGCGGTGGTGGTGGATGAAGGCGAGTGCACCGAATACAGCTCGGCGGGACTGTCACATTGGTGAAGTACCATCCTCGTTCGAGCGTCTTTGACACAAAAACCAAGCTCATCAAATTCAACGGTAACAGGATTTTCATGAGTGAAACAACGAACGGAAATGAGATTCTTAATAAGATGAGGGGACACAAGTATGTTAGACAAAGATAATGGAGTAGAAGTAGAAGGAAAAGAAGTGTGCCCAACATGTGTGATACGAAGTGTGGAACCGTCACCGACAATGACGCGGCGGTCGGTGGAGACAGGAGTGAAGGAGGCAAGGTTACCAGGATGAGCAAACATGTGAGCCATAGCACCGGTGTCCATGTACCAATCACCATCTCCAGTATAGTTGTTCGGCATCGGAGTGGCATGCAGCCCGGTGAGGAGCACCGGGTCCCAAGGCGCCAGCGGCAGGGCCGGAGAGGGGGATGAAGATGCCATGGGAAAGCCGTAGCCGCCGCTCAACGGCGGCGGTGGGTACGCTCCATACAACCCCGGCTGCAACTGCGGTGCCGGGTAGGCCGGATGGCCTGCCGGAAAAACCTGTGGGCCCGCTGACAGATGTTGCAGGTGTTGAGCGCCGTCTGGCTGCTGCCCAGCGGGCGAGTGCTGGCCCACTGACGACCCCCACCAGTACCCGGGAGACTCGTACGCGGGCGGAGCCCCGTACGCAGGCGGAGACCCGTACGTGGAAGCGCGTGGAGTCCCGTATGCCCCGTACATAGGATTCCCGTACGTGGGAACGGGCGCGTCCTAGGTGGCGGCCGCCCCGTATGGCGGCGGGGCCGTGCCGTAGGGCGCTGGCGGCGGGACGGCAGAGGCGGCGGGGGGCGGGCCTAGTGACGTCATTGCGGGTCCGACGCCGGCGATCGGCGTGGTTGGGCGGTAGCAGCAGGAGGCTTCGGTGACGCGAATGGCTTCGGTGATGCGCGCGCACAAGCTACCGGTGGCCGATTACTTCCGGCTGATCGAGCGTATACGGGGAGAGGCACGTACACCACTTGCACCTTGATTGATTCACTTGGAGTTGACTCGCGTACGTAGCAAAGGACCACACATCTGGATCGATTCCTTCGAGCTAGCTTCCTTGCACTATCCCACAGGATATACGTATACGCTAGGAGTCGCCGAAGATTGATCGATTCGATCTCGCCGTCGCCGAGACACAAACACGCGGGACACAAGATTGGATTGCCACGCGTCCGGAGAGTAGCAAGCAAAGCAAGTAGCAGCGGAAGTAGCGGGCGGGCGGGGCTGGCTAGTGGGAGGAGAGAGGGATGGGCGGCGGCCGGCTAGCGGGCTGGATTGATTGGGCGCGCGGGGTAGCAGGCGTGCGGCTGGATTGATGGATCGCGGCGGCGGGCACGCAGGTTAGCAAGCACGCGGGAGGATGGATGGATTACGGCTGGCTCAGGGTAGCGAGCGCGTGGGCGGCTACCGGCGCGGAGGGCGCGCGAGCGGTGGCAGCGGGGTGGCGGCGGCACGGAAGAGACGCGCGGCGGTGGCGGCGGCGGCAGCGGCGGAAGCGAAAAAGAAAACCTAGGAAACTGATACCATGTATGAGATTATGATTGCACGATGTATTGCTCTTAGTGCATAGACACGTATATATGATGTATAAAGGTGGGCCACGGACCTCAACTATACAAGGAACTAGGAGGCGGGTCCAATACACAATATGCACATAACACATATACTCAACACTCGTAAACCAAAACCAAAGCAAGAGCGTGTTTGGTTGCCATTGTAAATAGTTCATGCATCGCATACACTTCTCAACCCAGTCTGGTTGAGAAAAACAGGCTCTAATACACCATCTGCAAATTTTTTGGTTGCCTGCATCTAGTGTCCATGCATTAGGTAATACACAAGTGCATTTTTTTGGTTTCCTGCATTGGCCCAAGCGGCACATGAACACGACGTTTGGTTGCATACGACGTACATGTTGTGCTTACCTTGTACCCTAGTTGGTGAGCTTACCCACAATGATCACACCTAACACACCAATGCCACAACACAACAATGGCGATTAACTGGGCGAATACGATGAAGTTCTTCAGCTTCAGCCCAAACTGACGATCCACCTTGACACTGTCAACACCGCTACCTCCGTGCTTTCGCACCCAGTCGGAGTAAGCTTGTTCTGCTGCCTGCCTAGTCTTGAACCCTCTATGGCTATTGTTGCTATATGATGCCACTTGTTGAAAGTGATGTTTATCGACTAGAGGGGGGGGGGGTGAATAGGCGATTTTTATGGAAGTCTTCAAAACATGAAAGTTTCGAAGACAAACAATAGAAATGATCCTATTGATATGCAGCGGAAGATAAACTACACTAGACAAACCATTATCAAGTGTGCAATGAAGTAAATGCTCGAAGACAAATAGTAGCCAGGTAGTAAGGATCAGGATGGAAGATGATATGAAGCCAAACAACGATAGTAGTCAAGCAGTGAAGACAAACAGGTAGAGCAATCAGGCAATGACCTCACAAAGACAAACTGTAAATACAGAGAGGAAGAGGATAGAACCAGTCACTTGTTGAGGACACGGGATTTGTTGGACCAGTTCCAGTTGCCGTGACAACTGTACGTCTGGTTGGGGAGGCCGAGATTCAACTCAGAAGACCGCGTCTTCACCTTATTCCCCTTGAGCTAAGGACACCCAGTCCTCGCCCAATTACTCTGGTAAGTCTTCAAGGTAGACTTCCAAACCTTCACAGACTTTGTTCACCGGCGATCCACAATGACTCTTGGATGCTCAGAACGCGACGCCTAACCGGCTGGAGGATTCACAGTCCTCAAGTGTAACAAGTCTTCAGATCACTCAGACAGAAAGACTTCAGTGATGCCTAACACTCTTTGGCTCTGGGTGTTTGGGCTTTGTCCTCGCAAGGATTTCTCTCTCTCAAAAGCTTCGGAGGTGGGTTGCTCTCAAACGACAAAAGCCGTGTACTAATTCTGAGCAGCCGACCAATTTATGGTCTAGGGGGTGGGCTATTTATAGCCACTAGGCAACCCGACCTGATTTGTCCAAAATGACCCTGGGTCACTAAGGAACTGACATGTGTTCCAACGGTCAGATTTCAAACACACACGGCAACTTTACTTGGGCTGCAAGCAAAGCTGACACATCCAGCTCTGGATAAGATTTGCTCTCATTGTCTTCGCTCGAAGACATAGGATTTGGGTTGAGCATCACTTCAGTCACTCTGACTTTGTTCACTTGGACCCCACTTAACAGTACGGTGGTTCCTACGACTCAACATAGAAGAAACGGAAACAACGAAACAACTAAGTCTTCGCGCTCCATAGTCTTCACACAATGTCTTCTCATGTCATAGTCTTCAACGTGAATATCTTCATATACCACCACTGTCTTCAATGTCTTCATACATTTTTAGGGGTCGTCTCCGGTAGGTAAACCGAATCAATGAGGGACTACTACCTGTGTTATCCTGCAATTCTCACAAACACATTAGTCCCTCAACCAGGTTTGTTGTCAATACTCCAAAACCAACTAGGAGTGGCACTAGATGCACTTACAATCTCCCCCTTTTTGGTGATTGATGACAAACTGGTTGAAGTTTTCAACGGGGATAAAATATGTGAAACTGTAAAGGATAGCATCATAAGTAGCAAAAGACTCCCCCTGAAGATGTGCATATAAGTAATTTTCTTTTGGAATGCAAATGCACATGGCAGGTTGTACTTGTGGAGATCCTCTTCAACTTATGACGACAATTCATCATGCATGATTTGATGTAACGAAGATAATGACATGCATAATGAAAAATGGACGTCTGCAAGATGATCTAGGTGCGGAAGTTATCATCGCACATGCGGAATTTATCATCGCATCACAGAATAGTAGAAAATGTAGCAGATGACCATCAAGTTTAAGTGTTACAACTCAAAGAACCAAATGTATCAAAAGCGAGAGTTGTAAACACTAGGAAAAATATAAAGCAACCGCCCATTGGACCCGCTTGAAGACTATCAACTCATATGCTTCTCCCCCTTTTGTCAGTAAGGACCAAAAAGGTTTGAAGACATAGAGCCTCTACGCGTTCCCAGAAGGAGTAGGAGTAGATGCAGGGTTGGCGTCGGGGTTTGGCTGTGCAGACGAACTTGGTGCAGTGTCGATTCACGCTGAAGTCGGGGGTGTTGAAGTAGCATCATCTTCATCATTGATCACTCTGGCATTCACCGTTGCAGCGGAGGAAGAATAGTCAGAGTCTTCAAGGGATGGAGTTTGACGTAGGACAACATTTCTTGGAGGAGTGGAGTCAAACTTGAATCTTTCAGTGAAGCCATCGTCTTGAAGATCTGCTTCAGCACTGAGCAGTGTCATACTCTTCCATGATCGCCGACAGGTCTCGTGAGTGACAAACGCATTCTTAGTGGCAAGATTGCGAATGCGATTGACGTCCACTAAGAGGCTTTGCATCTGTCGCTTAAGCCAGAAGTGATGCTTGTCTTGTTTTTGATGTAGTGCCACAAGAAGTTCTCGGTCATTCAGAACACGAGAGCGCTTCCGAGGCCTTTGGGCAATGGTGCTCTCAGTAGCTTCAGTCTGTGCACGGTGAGGCAAGCGAGTATTTCCAGCCAATGGATAGACACGAGCGACTGCTTGAACCCCTTCAATGTTTTGCGAGAAGCTTTGGTGGTCAGCATTCTGAAGAATAAGAGGCTCCTTAGCAGGCTCCGGGTATATGGCTTCAACTGACATATCAACCTCAGGCAGAAAAATCAGATGATTGCGAGCAGAGGGCTGATAGTTGACAGCTGAGTGTAGCTTCATGAGGCGCATGACCCATGGAGCATAGAACTTCAGGCCAAAAAGATCAGAGCCAGATGCAGCCAACTGTCTGATAAAGAAATCCTGAGCATATAAGCTGATGCCATTGAAGATGTAAAAGACCAAAGTCTTCATGGCTCCTTCAAGTTTTGCAGCTGATGAATGTCCTTTGACGGGCCATAGAGTTCGCCTGATGATGTGATAGATTGATCGAGGCAGATACTCGAGGTCGTGAACAAAGAACTCCTTAGGGTAATCAGCGTCAGATGGCAGAGGCTTCATCATGCTCAACATTTGGCTCATGTTGGGCTCTGGCTTATGGAAGATACTCTCCAGTGCATTGCGGTGAAGCTGACAACCAGGTTCATAAAGCTCTCCTGGAGTGGGCAGGCCGGTAAGCTCGATGATGTCAAAGGCTTTGGCTTCATGATGGACATTGCCTGACATACACTCAAGGACCCAAGTCTTCAGATCCCTGTTGTAGCCGCGAATGTGGAGGGTTGCATAAAATTGGAGTAGAAGTTCTTCATTCCAGTGCTCCTTGTCAGTCACAAATTGGAGCAAACCTGCATCACGAAAGTAGTCAAGGGCCTCCTCAAGGCATGGCAGTCCAGCAATGGCTTCAGTGTCAAGGCGCATATGAGGGAAAATGCGCCCTTGATCATACAGAACACATGAGTAATAGCTTCGCTGTTGATAGCTCCAGAACCGATCAGATGAGATCCTTGCCTTAGTGTAGGGGTTCTTGGCACTGTCAAAGAAGGTGTTGTGCGCTTTGAAGCCATTGGCATTGAAGGACCCTGGTGAAGTGGCTGTCCCTGGAAACCTGGGCAATCTTGGCGTTGGCTTCTGAACTTGAGGCCTGTGCTCGACATGGTAGTCAAATTGAGGACCAACAGCAGGCGGAGGAACCAGAAGAGGCCACTTGACAGTGATAAGCTGCCCATAGTTGTATGCTTGCTCGATAGTATGAGGCCTTGGAGGCGGAATAGGAGCAGTGGCATTGACTTCAGGCTGCAGATTGGCGGTAGGTGCAGCATCAGCTTCAGGTGCAGTCACTTTAGGCACCATATTGACTTCAGGCGCCACATTAGCTTCAGCCATGACAACGTCATTGGCTTCAATGTTGGTGCTGGTGGCCGCCTCAGTATGTGTACCTCCTCTTCAGGAGCAGGAGGGTCGGACGCGTTCTCCTCTTGGTTGGCTGGGGGTGTGGCAACACGTGCTTCTCTTGGTTCTTCTTCTTTGTCATCGGCTGATGCAGCCGAAATGTCTTCAGCCGCTTTGGCTTCAGACCCAGGGATGTTCACAGAAGGAGAGGCTTCAGGAAACACTTGGCGTGAAACAGATTGGCGCTCATCTCCTTCTGGAACACTTGACAGACTTTTTTGAGGCCTTGGTCCTCTGCGAAGCCTGCGAAATGCTGGCGACGCATGTGGAGATGGAGTTGGTTGGGCCTCAAAATCTTCATCGTCAACCACAGGAGTGGTGACCTGTCTTGGGGGAGTAACTGGGGTGTCTTCATCACGTGGAGATCCTTGAGGGTGATCAGCCCATGAGTCATCCTGAGCAATTGGCGTCAATGGACGTCCAATGCCGATGAGTTCATTGTTCGTAAGAACAGGCGATGATACCACATTGTGCTCAATCTGAGGAAGGACTTCATCATCTTCTACGTTGTCGTGGTGACCAATGTCTTCAGCTGCTGTGGGGTCAGCAGCTGGAATATCTTCAGCTTCAGGAGCCTCTGTGGAAGCAGGCTCATGAACTATCAAACGTCTTTCTTGGTGAGCAGAATCAGGACGAGCAACCGAGATTGGCTCGACAATAAGGGGCTCTGTGGGAGCAGCCCGGTCCTTCTTGGACTTGCGCTTCTTGGTGGGTGGAGCTTCATCTGAGATGTTCTTGGTCTTGCGCTTCCTGGCCTTGGCTTCAGCTGCCCTTGTCTTCTGGAGCTCTGAAGCCACTGTGGGGACCTTAGGCTTCACGCCTGTCATGCTGGCAGGGAAGACAATGTGAGGCTCTTCCCGCCTAGATGGTTCAGATTGGTCCACAGATGGCTTCTTCTTCTTCGCAGCCATCCTGGGGTCAATGCCTGGACGCCCAAGAGCCTTGCGCTTTTCAGCTTCATTGTAAGCTTGCACGCACTTGGCAGCAAGAATCTTCATACGCTCACGAGAACCTTTAGCTTCTTCGCGCTTCTTGTGAAACGCCTCCTTGAGCTCATGCAGCATTACTCTGAAGTTCTGGACGTCCTTCACACTGAGCCTGGCCATATGCTTCTTGAACTGAGCCTTTTCATAATCAATCTTGTGCTTCAGCTCAACAATTTTCTGAGCAAGAGCTAGCTCAGAAGCAATGGTGCCGTTTATAGAGACGCTGAGGCCAATTGGAAGTTGCAGATCTTCAAAGCTGAGATTGGGGGTGTCAAACCACTCATCAATGAAGTTGTTGATGACTGCCACGTCAAAGAGAGGCAAGTCATTGAAGATTTCTGCTTCCTCCTTGCTCTTTATCAGTTGCTCAAGAGCGTCATCAGCAAGATCGTCGTCACTCGACAGATCAATGGCTTCATTCTCGTTTCGCAATACGGCAGCAGGAGTCAGAACAGGACTGGAGGAGTGCATGGGCTTCTTCTTTTTCTTCTCGGTCTTGGAGATGCGAGAGAGATCTTCAGACTGCACACTTGGTGCAGATGGAGCTGTGGCCAAGGGCTTCACTCGTGAAGCTTTTGGTGGAATGAAAGGCTTTGGAGCCTTGGGTTTCTTCGGCTTCTTTGGCTTCAGAGGTGCATGCGCTTCATCAGAGTCAGCGTCATCTGCAGGTCGATCTACATCTGCCCCTTGAACCCTGATGTGAGTGATGAGACCTTCCAAGTCATAGAAGGGCCCAACTATATTTGGTTCAGCTTCGCGTGTGCCATCGGCATGAGGCGCAGAGGGGCCAGGGTTGAAGTCTAACCCCCAAGATTTCTTGTTCTCCTTGGCCGAGTTCTTTGCAAACGGAAAATTGCGTTTGAACAGATAGTCTTCGCGACACCATAGTAAAGATGATGGGTCGGCATCAGCTAGTTGTGGCCCACGGACCATGCAAGGATAGAAGCCTTTCTCAATGGCTTCAGCTCTGGACCTGGGTGGAAGATTTTTGTACAAAATATCTCCCCATGGTCGCTTGATGGCATTTTTCTCAGCATATTCCTGGGTCACAAACCTGTACTTGTACCACTGTTCTGCCCAATATCTTCGAATCCATTGGATTCGAGTTTTGCATTCATTGTAGGTTTCTTCAGGATCAGTTTTGTACAGTTCATGCAGATCAGCTGGCAAATCCATTGATGTTTCCCCGCAGCGCTGTCTGCCACCCTTCCTAGCAGATTTCTCTGTTTCCATGAAGTTTAAACTGAAAGGCTTCAATACAGTCAAAGGCTTCCGTCTGCTGGTTAGACAAGAGCTAGCTTCGGGAGAATTGATGTGATGCCGTAAGAATTCTGCAAATGAATGCAGACTATGAGAACCAAGGGATTGTCCCACGAACATGTACCTGTGACAGCATTAGAGATGCGAGGGAAGGGGAAGAGGTCATATGCATTCTCAGAAGATTTTGAAGATAAATCAGTTTAGAAGACATTGACCTCATAGTGCGAAGACATTCACTTATATGTTGAGAGTTGGTTCCAGATTTGTACGAATCCAAGAATAAGTACAAGTGAGGAATCTAACTAGATGTGAAGCATAAGTGAATATACTAGGCATTATATGAGATGTAGATAGGATAGATCTATCAATGTGTAGGCAAAAACCACTTTTGGTAAACAGGATGAATCTTTTAGGATCAAAAAGACGGTAAAAAGAGGATTTTATTTACCACACGAAGAACTGCTAGACGGAGAAGAAGTGGAGGCCGAGCAGTTCGATCTTCCGTGCCCTAACTTGGCGAGAAGACACCTACGGCGGCGGCGGAGAAGACGATGTCTGCAGCCGGTGTAAAGACGACGTCGGAGAAGTTGCGGCAGCTAAGCGCTTCGTCGCCGACGTCGTCGAGGACTAGCAGTGGCGCTAGGGTTTGACGAGGTGGAGAGGTGAAAGAAGGATTTTTGACCGTGAGGGGACATGTATTTATAAGGAAAGGGACGGCACAGCGCAATTACGCAGGTGCCCCTGGCGGTTCACATTTGAGGGACACGTGGCGTACATGCAACACATTTGGGGTTGTCCCACGTTCCCACACCCGCCTGGACTGTCGAATGGTCGTTCCGGCTTCTCCGGATTTCAGGCTATAAGAATAGAGCATTTAAAATAGAGTTAATGTTTGTCTCTGTATCTTCTGCTGACAAGGACGCAGAGAAGACATTCGACAGTTTCAGCAGAATGCATATGATTTGGACAGATAGAGTTTGAGATAGAGAGTATAGATAGATTAGGGTCCGATCACATTCACTTAGTTCAAAAGATTCAATAGAGAAGACATAGCTATAAGTGAATGCTGTAGAGGACAGAACACTAATATGTATATATCAGAACACAACCAAATCAACATAGTGAAGATAAACACGAAGACAAGTTGAAACTGAAGACAAACCATATGTGAAAACATAGCAAATGTAACGCCTTGAGAAAAACACTTCAAACTGAAGAATTTGGAGGTGGCGTTACCCACCGTATAGGAAGTATTAGACCCAGACACGCCGCACAATTATCGTGGCGCTCCGAAGTCAAATTCCACGTTAATGTATTCACACTCAGAATGTAAGTCTTCATTGATTGAAGATACTTTACTTCGTGTGTTGCACATCTAACTCATCAACATGCATAAGTGTTAGGATGTGTGCCTGATCATAGGACATTTGAGGATTCCAAGATATTTAGCTCACACCGTAACTTGCAAAACCTTTTCTCATCCAAGGGCTTTGTGAAGATGTCTGCTAGTTGCTCTTTAGTGTTGACGTGAATGATATCAATATCTTCCTTCATGACATGATCTCTGAGAAAGTGATGACGAATTTAAATGTGCTTTGTCTTCGAGTGCTGAACTGGGTTGTTGGCAATCTTGATGGCGCTTTCGTTGTCACAGTAGAGTGGTACATGTTTCAGATGGATGCCATAGTCCTTGAGAGTTTGCTTCATCCATAGAAGCTGAGCGCAGCAAGATCCAGCAGCAATGTATTCAGATTCAGCAGTGGAGAGTGATACACAGTTCTGCTTCTTTGAAGACCAACAGACAAGTGATCGTCCCAGAAAATGACATGTGCCTGATGTAGACTTGCGATCCACCTTGTCACCAGCATAATCAGCATCCGAGAATCCAACCAGGTCAAACTCTGAGCCCTTTGGATACCATAATCCTAATGTTGGGGTGTAAGCCAAATATCGAAGAATTCGCTTCACAGCTAAGTGATGCGATTCCTTTGGTGCCGCTTGGAATCGACCACACATGCAAACACTAAGCATAATATCTGGCCTAGATGCACATAGATAAAGTAAAGAACCAATCATGGAGCGGTATACCTTTTGATCAAACTCTTTACCATTGTCGTCGGGACCCAGATGGTGTTTGGCTGGCATTGTCGTCGTGTAACCTTTGCAATCTTGCATTCCAAACTTCTTCAGGCAATCTTTGAGGTATTTTTCTTGAGATATGAAGATTCCATTCCTTTGCTGACGAATTTGAAGACCGAGGAAGAACTTCAGCTCACCCATCATGGACATCTGATATTGCTCTTGCATCATGTGTCCAAACTCACCACTATATTTCTGATTGGTGCAGCCGAAGATAATATCATCCACATATATTTGGCACACAAACAGTTCACCATCATATGTCTTCGTGAAGAGTGTGGGATCCAGGGATCCAGGTTTGAAGCCTTTGCTCTTCAGGAAGTCTTTGAGCGTATCATACCAAGCACGAGGAGCTTGTTTGAGGCCATACAGTGCTTTGTTTAGCTTGTACACCATATCAGGATGTTTTGGATCTTCAAAGCCAGGAGGTTGTGCAACATAAACTTCTTCTTCAATCTTGCCGTTGAGAAATGCACTCTTCACATCCATTTGATATAGCAAGATGTTGTGATGGTTAGCATAGGCTAGCAGTATGCGAATAGCTTCAAGCCTAGCTACAGAAGCAAATGTTTCGTCGAAGTCAATCCCTTCAACTTGAGTATATCCTTGAGCAACAAGACGAGCCTTGTTTCTGACGACTTGTCCGTGCTCATCTTGCTTGTTGCGGTATATCCATTTTGTGCCTATTATGTTATGCTTGCGAGGGTCAGGTCGCTTGACCAGTTCCCAGACATTATTCAGTTTGAACTGTTGAAGCTCTTCTTTCATAGCTTGAATCCATTCAGGTTCCATAAAGGCTTCAACAACTTTCTTGGGTTCAGATATTGAGACAAAAGCAAAGTGCCCACATAAATTTGCTAGCTGTGTTGCTCTTGAACGAGTGAGCGGACCAGGTGCATTTATGCTATCCATTATCTTCTCAATTTGTACTTCATTTGCAACACGAGGATGAACTGGACGAAGATTTTGCTCTTGTTGATCATTGTCATCATTGGAAGGATTGTCTTCAGGTTGATTAGGTGCAGAAATGATGAGTTCCTCTTCAGGCTGTGCTTCAGTAGGCATGATTTCACCAGTTCCCATTAGCTTGATAGATTCACTAGGTGGAGCTTCGTCTAGCATATTTGGCAGGAGCTCTCTTTGTGAGCCATTGGTTTCATCGAACCGTACATCCACAGTTTCAACGACTTTATACAGATAGAGGTTGAAGACTCTGTAAGAGTGCGAGTCCTTTCCGTAGCCGAGCATGAAACCTTCGTGAGCTTTTGGTGCAAATTTTGATTTGTGATGTGGATCCTTGATCCAGCACCTAGCTCCAAATACTCTGAAGTAACTGACATTTCGCTTCTTGCCAGTGAGGAGTTCATAGGATGTTTTCTTCAGAAGCTTATTAAGATAAACACGGTTGATGACATGACATGCTGTATCAATAGCTTCAGGCCAGAACTTTCTTGGTGTCTTGTACTCATCGAGCATCGTTCGAGCCATCTCAATGAGGGTTCTGTTCTTGCGCTCCACGATGCCATTCTGCTAAGGTGTGTACGGAGCTGAGAACTCATGAGTGATTCCCATTGTATCTAGATAAAGATCAAGGCCGGTGTTCTTGAACTCAGTGCCGTTGTCACTTCTGATATGCTTGATCTTGACGCCATAATTGTTCATGGCACGGTTGGCGAAGCGTCTGAAGACATCTTGCACTTCAGTCTTGTAGAGAATCCCACGTATATCTTGAGTAATCATCAACAATGACGTAGCCATAGAGACAAGCAGTTGTTGTGAGGGTAGAGTAGTGAGTAGGGCCAAATAAGTCCATGTGTAGCAGCTCGAAGGGTTGAGATGTCGTCATGATTGTCTTCGAGGGATGCTTTGCCCTAGTCATCTTTCCAGCTTTGCAGGCACCGCACAAATGATCCTTCTTGAACTTGACGCCCTCGATGCCTATGACATGCTTCTTCTTGGCGAGGGTGTGTAAGTTCCTCATGCCAGCATGCCCCAGCCTCCGATGCCAGAGCCAGCACTCTGAAGCTTTTGCGAGAAGACATACGGCAAGCTGTGGACCTGCTGAGAAATCTACCATGTATAGATCATCTTTCCGGTACCCTTCAAAGACTAGAGACTTGTCAGATTCCATTAGTACAAGGCAACGATATTTCCTGAATATCACAATCATGTTCAAGTCACAAAGCATTGAGACGGACATTAAGTTGAAACCAAGGGATTCAACAAGCATCACTTTATCCATGTGTTGATCCTTTGAGATTGCAACTCTACCTAGACCCAATACCTTGCTTTTACCAGTGTCAGCAAATGTGATGTGACTCTTGTCAGATGGACGTAAAGTTGAGTCCATGAGGAGACTTCGATCACCAGTCATATGATTAGTGCACCCGCTATCCATAATCCACTCTGAAGCATGAGGTGTCATAGCCTACAGTACAGTTAGGGGGATAGGCTTCACCAAGAGCATTGTGAAGCATAAACATTTGACGGGCAAGAGGATTATCGAAGCTCAGATCAAAATTAGGATTAATGGGATGTATGGCAAATGGTTCAGAAACAAAATGCATAGTAAGACCATTTGGGCATTTGATTTTGCACCCTACAAGATGTTTTAGGTCCCAAGCAATAGCATCAGACGCCTTTGATTTCAGGCTGGAGACCATTCCCTGCAAAAGAGAGTTAATTCTTCTTAACCACCCACATCTTCAGGGGTGGCTTAGAAGCAATGAGTCTAAGTGCAGCATATGAGAACTTTGGCTTTGGAGCCCTAGCAAATAGTCTTGCAGGAGATGAATGATACTCATATGAATAAGCAGAAAAGTTCTTAGTTCTATGAACATAGCGGTTTGAAGACACACGCTCATATTCATATGTCTGAGTGTGATTTCCCTGCAAAACATTAGCGTTAGGGTGACTCAGGTGAGTCCTCTGTCTGTACGAAGCCTTTGGGCCATATGAAGCCTTAGGTCTGGGGTTTGTCTTCTTCCCAGGTGGTGTCATGATGACATTCACTGGAAGATTCTCAAGACAGCTTTTGGGAACCCAGATCTTCTTCATAGGTGGTCCATTCCTGCAGTTAGTACCAATATACCTGGCAAACACTTCACCATTCTGATTCTTAAACAGTTTATAGTTTGCATTAAAGGATTCATCAATGACAACAAGGTTAGCACAGGTAAAGCCAGATAAGGTGGATGGGTCCACTGAAGGTCCCTTTGTAGCAACCCACGTGGTTTTGGGGTACTGCTCAGGCTTCCAGTAGGAACCATCAACATTCATTTTCCTTTCGAACCCAACACCCTCTTTCCTAGGGTTTCGGTTTAGAATCTGTTTTTTGAGGACATCGCACAGTGTCTGATGCCCTTTCAGACTTTTGTACATCCCTGTTTCAAGCAATGTCTTCAACCTAGCATTTTCATCAGCAATAGTAATGGTATCCTCAGCAGAGGGGTTAGTTACCACATCAATAGTTGAAGACAATGCAACAGTAGCAGCAGTAGAACATTCAGCAACAGAGGTAGTGTTATCACGCTCAAGGCATTTTAAACATGGTGGTTCGAATCCATCCTGAGCGGGACTGATCTGTTGAGCGCGAAGTGACTCATTCTCTTTTTGAAGATCTTCATGAGCCGCTCTCAATTTCTCAATCTCTTGCTTCCTTTGAAGATAATCATAGGAGAGCTTTTCATGAGTGGTTGCGAGCGTTTCATGACGACTTTCAAGTTCTTGGTACTTAGGATGAAGATTTTTTATGTCTTCAACTAAGGACTGTGAATGGGTCATTTCCGCGTCCAACAGGTCATCGCTTCTGTCTAACAGTTTTTGAGTATGTTCCATAGCCTTTTGTTGTTCAATTGCAATTTTAGCAAGTGTTTTGTAGCTGGGTTTGGATTCACAATCAGAGTCATCTTCACTAGATGTTTGAAAGTAAGCATCACGTGATTTTACCTTGGCACCACGTGCCATGAAGCAGTAGGTGGGAGCAGAGTCATCCTTGTCATTAGCTTCAGCGTTGGTGAGGGAGTCGTTGTCTTCAGTGTTGAAGATGGACTTGGCAACGTAGGCTGTCGCTAGAGCCAGACTTGCAACGCCGGGGTCGGACTCCTCCTCAGACTCCACCTCTGCCTCCTCAGAAGCAGACTCCTCCTCTGAATCCATCTCCTTGCCAACAAAAGCACGAGCCTTGCCAGATGAGTTCTTCTTATGAGATGAAGACTTGGATGAGTACTTGGAAGAAGACTTTGAATATTTCTTCTTCTTCTTGTCATCAGAATCATATTCCTTGCTCTTCTTCTTCTTCTTCTTCTCATTGTCCCACTGTGGACACTCAGAGATATAGTGTCCAGGTTTCTTACACTTGTGACATGTTCTCTTCTTGTGGTTATGAGTGGAAGCTTCATCATTTCTTGAGCTGGATCATGAAGACTTTCTGAAGCCCTTCTTCTTAGTGAACTTCTTGAACTTCTTCACAAGCATAGCAAGTTCCTTTCCAATGTTTTCAGGATCGTCAGAACTGCAGTCAGATTCTTCTTCAGATGAGGAAACAGCCTTTGCCTTCATAGCTCGAGTTCGGCCATAGCTAGGACCATAGATATCTCTTTTCTCAGATAGCTGGAATTCATGTGTGTTGAGCCTCTCAAGTATATCAGACGGATCGAGTGTCTTGAAGTCAGGATGTTCTTGTATCATGAGGGCAAGGGTGTCAAAGGAGCTATCAAGTGATCTCACTAGTGTCTTGACGATTTCATGCTTGGTAATCTCAGTAGCGCCGAGAGCACGAAGCTCATTTGTGATGTCAGTGAGGCGATCAAACATAAGCTGGACATTCTCATTGTCGTTTCTCTCGAAACGGTGGAAGCGGTTGCGAAGAACACTGATCCTTTGATCTCTCTTGGTTGAGACGCCTTCATTGACCTTTGAGAGCCAGTCCTAGACTAGCTTCGACGTTTCCAGAGCACTCACACGGCCATACTGTCCTTTGGTCAGATGACCACAGATGATGTTCTTGGCAGTAGAATCCAGTTGAATGAACTTCTTGACATCAGCAGGGGTGACACCTTCACCAGTCTTGGGAACGCCTTTCTTGACGACATACCAGAGGTCGACATCAATGGCTTCAAGATGCATGCGCATCTTATTCTTCCAGTAGGGATATTCAGTTCCATCGAAGACGGGGCAAGCAGCGGAGACTTTGATTATCCCTGCAGTCAACATAGCTAAAACTCCAGGTGGTTAAACCGAATCACACAGAACAAGGGAGTACCTTGCTCTAATACCAATTGAAAGTGCTGTTTATCGACTAGAGGGGGGGGGGGTGAATAGGCGATTTTTATGAAAGTCTTCAAAACATGAAAGTTTCGAAGACAAACAATAGAAATTATCCTATTGATATGCAGCGAAAGATAAACTACACTAGACAAACCATTATCAAGTGTGCAATGAAGTAAATGCTCGAAGACAAATAGTGGCTAGGTAGTAAGGATCAGGATGGAAGATGATATGAAGCCAAACAACGATAGTAGTCAAGCAATGAAGACAAACAGGTAGAGCAATCAGGCAATGACTTCACAAAGACAAACTGTAAATACAGAGAGGAAGAGGATAGAACCAGTCACTTGTTGAGGACACCGGATTTGTTGGACCAGTTCCAGTTGCTGTGACAACTGTACGTCTGGTTGGGGAGGCCGAGATTCAACTCAGAAGACCGCGTCTTCACCTTATTCCCCTTGAGCTAAGGACACCCAGTCCTCGCCCAATTACTCTGGTAAGTCTTCAAGGTAGACTTCCAAACCTTCACAGACTTCATTCACCGGCGATCCACAATGACTCTTGGATGCTCAGAACGCGACGCCTAACCGACTGGAGGATTCACAGTCCTCAAGTGTAACAAGTCTTCAGATCACTCAGACAGAAAGACTTCAGTGATGCCTAACACTCTTTGGCTCTGGGTGTTTGGGCTTTGTCCTCGCAAGGATTTCTCTCTCTCAAAAGCTTCGGAGGTGGGTTGCTCTCAAACGACAAAAGCCGTGTACTAATTCTGAGCAGCCGACCAATTTATGGTCTAGGGGGTGGGCTATTTATAGCCACTAGGCAACCCGACCTGATTTGTCCAAAATGACCCTGGGTCACTAAGGAACTGACACGTGTTCCAACGGTCAGATTTCAAACACACACGGCAACTTTACTTGGGCTGCAAGCAAAGCTGACTCATCCAGCTCTGGATAAGATTTGCTCTCATTGTCTTCGCTCGAAGACATAGGATTTGGGTTGAGCATCACTTCAGTCACTCTGACTTTGTTCACTTGGACCCCACTTAACAGTACGGTGGTTCCTACGAATCAACATAGAAGAAAAGGAAACAACAAAACAACTAAGTCTTCGTGCTCCATAGTCTTCACACAATGTCTTCTCATGTCATAGTCTTCAACATGAATATCTTCATATACCACCACTGTCTTCAATGTCTTCATACATTTTTAGGGGTCGTCTCCGGTAGGTAAACCGAATCAATGAGGGACTACTACCTGTGTTATCCTGCAATTCTCACAAACACATTAGTCCCTCAACCAGGTTTGTCGTCAATACTCCAAAACCAACTAGGGGTGGCACTAGATGCACTTACACTTGTGCACTGGCTTCTTCCCATGAACTATAAACCCCTGGAGACTTATCGATGAACACGGCATACCACTTGCCCTAGCAATGCACAAGAGTAAGAGTTGAAGCAGCAAATCAATGGAGCACACAAGTAGCAAGCAAAGTAGCACACAAACAACAATGGAGCAGAAGAGACGAAGTAAAGCATGCATGATCATACGACATAGCAAGTTCTACCTAGCACTACCTTGGTGTTAACCTACCACCACATCCAAAAGAGGGTGTCGTCCTACAACTGCAAGTTCACCATCAACGTGAGGGGTTAGTATATACCACCTCACCAAAATATACAGACTATCAAATGGTTTTCAGCCCTAGCTACACAAAATGTACGTCGTCGTCGTCGCCACCGCCATCACCGTCGAGAATCATGCACGCTCACAGGCAACACTACTCTAGTAGTAGTGCTTGCCCAGCCAGCTCCTGAGCCACAACACCCTGTGAGCGTCTGCCATGGCAACGAACCCAACACCCTGGGCCTTGTTGTCAAGCAGGTGGCTGAGAGCTGCCATAAGAGCCTCGTCGCTGAAGCCACCCTGGGTCATGACAGTGTCATACATGTCAGGGTGGACGTCGAGGGGCTTGCACTCCCTGATGGCTGTTGCCACCTCCTAAAGGAAATATGCCCTTGAGGCAATAATAAAGTTGTTATTTATATTTCCTTATATCATGATAAATGTTTATTATTCATGCTAGAAAAGTATTAACCGGAAACTTAGTACATGTGTGAATACATAGACAAAACATAGTGTCCCTAGTATGCCTCTACTTGACTAGCTCGTTAATTAAAGATGGTTAAGTTTCCTGACCATAGACATGTGTTGTCACTTGATGAACGGGATCACATCATTCGAGAATGATGTGATGGACAAGACCCATCCGTTAGCTTAGCATAATGATCGCTAAGTTTTATTGCTATTGCTTTCTTCATGACTTATACATATTCCTCTTACTATGAGATTATGCAACTCCCTAATACCGGAGGAACACCTTGTGTGCTATCAAACGTCACAACGTAACTGGGTGATTATAAAGATGCTCTACAGGTGTCTCCGAAGGTGTTTGTTGGGTTGGCATAGATCGAGATTAGGATTTGTCACTCCGAGTATCGGAGAGGTATCTCTGGGCCCTCTCGGTAATGCACATCACTATAAGCACTGCAAGCGATGTGACCAATGAGTTAGTTACGGGATGATGCATTACGGAACGAGTAAAGAGACTTGCCGGTAACGAGATTGAACTAGGTATGATGATACCGACGATTGAATCTTCGGCAAGTAACATACCGATGACAAAGGGAATAACGTATGTAGTTATTGCGGTTTGACCGATAAAGATCTTCGTAGAATATGTAGGAACCAATATGAGCATCTAGGTTCCGCTATTGGTTATTGACTGGAAATGTGTCTCGGTCATGTCTACATAGTTCTCGAACCCGTAGGATCCGCACGCTTAACATTCGATGACAATTTGTATTATGAGTTATGTGTTTTGGTGACCGAAGTTTGTTCGGAGTCCCGGATGAGATCACGAACATGACGAGGAGTCTCGAAATAGTCGAGAGGTAAAGATTGATATATTGGAAGGTGGTATTTGAACATCAGAATGGTTTCGAGTGGTTCAGGTATTTTACTGGAGTACCGAGGGGTTACTGGAACCCCCGGGGGGAAGTCATGGGCCACGGGAGAGAGAGGGGACAGCCCACAAGGGTTGGCCGCCCCCCATGGGAGTCCGAATAGGACTAGGGGAGGGGGCAGCGCCCCCCTTTCCCTCTTTCCCTCTCCCTCTCCCACTCCTTCCTTTTCCCCTCCGATGAAGAAAGGAAAGGGGGGTGGAATCCTACTAGGAGTGGACTCCTAGTAGGACCCCCCATGGCGCGCCCCTCTTGGCCGCCTGCCTCCTCCTCCCCTCCTTTATATACGGGGGCAGGGGGGCACCCCATAGCACATCAATTGTTCTCTTAGCCGTGTGCGGTGCCCCCTCCACAGTTTACTCCTCCGATCATAGCATCGTAGTGCTTATGCAAAGCCCTGCGCGGATCACATCACCATCAGCAAAACCATGCAGTCGTGCTGACGGAACTCTCCCTCGATCCTCTGCTAGATCAAGAGTTCGAGGGACGTCATTGATCTGAACGTGTGATTAACTCGGAGGTACCGTACGTTTGGTAATATATCGGTTGGATTGTGAAGACGTTCGACATCAACCGCATTAACCTAACACTTCCGCTTTCGGTCTATGAGGGTACATGGACACACTCTTCCCCTCTCATTGTTATGCATCTCCTAGATAGATCTTGCGTGATCATAGGAAAGTTTTTGAAATTGCATGCTATGTTTCCCAACAGTGGTATCAGAGCCAGGTTTATGCATAGATCATATGCATGAGTAGAACACAAAGAGTTGTGGGCGATAATAGTCATACAGCTTACCACCAATGTCTTATTTTGATTCGGCGGTATTGTTGGATGAAGCGGCCCGGACCAACCTTACATGACCTCGTTCATGAGACCGGTTCCACCGACAGACATTAGTTGAATCAAATTTGACTACGACCGGTCCTTGTTGAAGGTCAAAGCAGCACACTTGACAAAAAATTGTTGTGGTTTTGATGCGTAGGTAAGAACGGTTCTTGCTAGAAGCCCGTAGCAGCCACGTAAAACTTGCAACAACAAAGTAGAGGACGTCTAACTTGTTTTTGCAGGGAATGTTGTGATGTGATGTGGTCAAGGCATGATGTGAGATACGTTATTGTATGAGATGATCATGTTCTGTAAAAGTTATTGGCAACTGGCAGGAGCCTTATGGTTGTTGCTTTATTGTATGAAATGCAATCGCCATGTAATTGCTTTACTTTATCACTATGCGGTAGAGATTGTTGTAGAAGCAATAGTTGGCGAGACGACAACGATGCTACGATGGAGATCAAGGTGTCAAGCTAGTGACGATGGAGATCATGACGGTGCTTTGGAGATGGAGATCAAAGCCACAAGATGATGATGGCCATATCATGTCACATATTTTGATTGCATGTGATTTTTATCTTTTATGCATCTTATTTTTCTTAGTACGGCGGTAGCATTATAAGATGATCCCTCACTAAATTTCAAGGTATAAGTGTTCTCCGTGAGTATGCACCGTTGCTACAGTTCGTCGTGCCGAGACACCATGTGATGATCGGGTGTGATAAGCTCTACGTTCACATACAACGGGTGCAAGATAGTTTTGCACATGCAGAATACTCAGGTTAAACTTGACGAGCCTAGCATATGCAGATATGGCCTCGGAACACTGAGACCGAAAGATCGAATGTGAATCATATAGTAGATATGATCAACATAGAGATGTTCACCATTGAAAACTACTCCATCTCACATCATGATCGGACATGGTTTAGTTGATATGGATCACTTGATCATTTGGATGACTCGAGGGATGTATATCTAAGTGGGAGTTCTTAAGTAATTTGATTAATTGAAATTAAATTTATCATGAACTTAGTCCTGATAGTTTTTGCATATCTATGTTGTTGTAGATCAATGGCCCGTGCTACCGTTCCCTTGAGTTTTAATGTGTTCCTAGAGAAAGCTAAGTTGAAAGATGATGGTAGCAACTACACGGACTGGGTCCGTAACTTGAGGATTATCCTCATTGCTGCACAGAAGAGTTACGTCCTGGAAGCACCGCTAGGTGCAAGGCCTGCTCTCGGAGTAACTCTGGACGTTATGAACGTCTTGCAAGCTAAATCTGATGAATACTCGATAGTTCAGTGTGCCATGCTTTACGGCTTAGAATCGGGACTTCAAAGACGTTCTGAACGTCATGGAGCATATGAGATGTTCCAGGAGTTGAAGTTAATATTTCAAGCAAATGCCCGAGTTGAGAGATATGAAGTCTCCAACAAGTTCTATAGCTACAAGATGGAGGAGAACAGTTCTGTTAGTGAACACATACTCAGAACTGGATACCATAACCACTTGACTCAGCTGGGAGTTAATCTTCGTGATGATAGTGTCATTGATAGAGTTCTTCAATCACGGCCACCAAGCTATAAAGGCTTTGTGATGAACTATAACATGCAAGGGTTGGAAAAGACAATTCCCGAGCTCTTCGCAATACTTAAGGCTGTGGAGGTAGAAATCAAGAAGGAGCATCAAGTGTTGATGGTTAACAAGACCACTAGTTTCAAGAAAAAGGGCAAAGGGAAGAAGGGGAACTTGAAGAAGAATAGCAAGCAAGTTGCTGCTCCCGGGAAGAAGCCCAAGTCTGGACCTAAGCCTGAAACTGAGTGCTTCTACTGCAAAGGGACTGGTCACTGGAAGCAGAACTGCCCCAAGTATTTGGCGGATAAGAAGGATGGCAAAGTGAATGGTATATTTGATATACATGTGATTGGTGTACCTTACTAATGCTCGTAGTAGCGCCTGGGTATTTGATACTGGTTCTATTGCTCATATTTGCAACTCGAAACAGGGGCTACGGATTAAACGAAGATTGGCTAAGGACGAGGTGACGATGCGCGTCGAAAATGGTTCCAAGGTCGATGTGATCGCCGTCGGCACGCTACCTCTACATCTACCTTCGGGATTAGTTTTAGACCTGAATAATTGTTATTTGGTGCCAGCGTTGAGCATGAACATTATATCCGGATCTTGTTTGATGCAAGGTGGTTATTCATTTAAATCAGAGAATAATGGTTGTTCTATTTATATGAGTAATATCTTTTATGGTCATGCACCCTTGATGAGTGGTCTATTTTTGTTGAATCTCGATCACGGTGATACACATATTCATAATATTGATGCCAAAAGATGCAAAGTTAATAATGATAGTGCAACTTCTTTGTGGCACTGCCGTTTAGGTCATATTGGTGTAAAGCGCATGAAGAAACTCCATGCTGATGGGCTTTTGGAATCACTTGATGCTTGCGAACCATGCCTCATGGGCAAGATGGATAAGACTCCGTTCTCCGAAACAATGGAGCGAGTCACTAACTTATTGGAAATTATACATACTGATGTATGTGGTCCGATGAGTGTTGAGGCTCACGGCGGGTATCGTTATTTTCTGACCTTCACAGATGATTTGAGCAGATATGGGTATATCTACTTAATGAAACACAAGTCTGAAACATTTGAAAAGTTCAAAGAATTTCAGAGTGAAGTGGAAAATCATCATAACAAGAAGATAAAGTTTCTACGATCTGATCGCGGAGGCGAATATTTGAGAGAAGATGTGTCTGAACGTATATCTACTTTAACTAGAGATGAACTAGAGAAGATGTATCTAATCTGAGGTTTTGGGACAAAGATTGGATACAAGAGATGAACTAGGGTTTGAGAGAAGATGGTGCTGGTGAAGATGTTGATGAAGATTGACCCCCTCCCGATGAGAGGATCGTTGGTGATGACGATGGTGATGATTTCCCCCTCCCGGAGGGAAGTTTTCCCGGCAGAACAGCTCTGCCGGAGCCCTAGATTGGTTCCGCCTCGTGGCGGCGGTGTTTCATCCCGCAAGCTTGCTTATGATTTTTTCCAGGGTAGAAGACACCATATAGCCAAAGATGGGCACCGGAGGCCTGCCAGGGGGCTCACGAGGCAGGGGGGCGCGGCCAGGGGGGTAGGGCGCGCCCCCACCCTCGTGTCCAGGGTGTGGGCCCCCTCTGATATTTTCTTCGCTCAGTATTTTTTATAAATTCAAAAAATGACTTCCGTGAAGTTTCAGGACTTTTGGAGTTGTGCAGAATAGGTCTCTAATATTTGCTCCTTTTCCAGCCCAGAATTCCAGCTGTCGGCATTCTCCCTCTTCATGTAAACCTTATAAAATAAGAGAGAATAGGCATAAGTATTGTGGCATAACGTGTAATAACAGCCCATAATGCAATAAATATCAATACAAAAGCATGATGCAAAATGGACGTATCAACTCCCCCAAGCTTAGACCTCGATTGTCCTCAAGCGGAAGCCGATAACGATAAATATGTCCACATGTTTAGAGACAGAGGTGTCGATAAAAGAAAATACGGACATGAGGGCATCATGATCATTCTTATAACAGCAACATATATATATATATATATATATTGTCATATGATTTCTTATGCTCAAGTAATAATCTATTCACAATGTAAAGTATGAATCAGAAACTTCATTGAGAACTAACAAACTATAATCTCAGTCATTGAAGCAATTGCAATTTATCATAACATCGGAAAGAGTCAATATAAGAGCTTTTCAGCAAGTCCACATACTCAACTATCATTTAGTCTTTCACAATTGCTAACACTCACGCAATACTTATGGGTATGGAGTTTTAATCGGACACAGAGAAAGATAGGGGCTTATAGTGTTGCCTCCCAACCTTTTACCTCAAGGATAATGTCAACAATAATAATTCATGTTAACTTACATCCAATTGGATATATATATCAGGATCTTTCCAACACAATGTACTTGCCAAAGGATAAAATGTAAAAAGGAAAGGTGAAGATCACCATGACTCTTGCATAAGGAATAAGACAAAAGTAAAAGATAGGCCCTTCGCAGATGGAAGCAGAGGTTGTCATGCGCTTTCATGGTTGGATGCACGAAATCTTAATGTAAAAGAACGTCACTTTATATTGCCACTTGTGATATGGACCTTTATTATACAGTCCGTCGCTTTTATTTCTTCCACATCACAAGATCGTATAAAGCTTATTTTCTCCACACTAATAAATCATACATATTTAGAGAGCAATTTTTATTGCTTGCACCGATGACAACTTACTTGAAGGATCTTACTTAATCCATAGGTAGATATGGTGGACACTCATGGCAAAATTGGTTTTGAGGGTATTCAGAAGCACAAGTAGTATCTCCACTTGGTGCAAAGAATTTGGCTAGCATGAGAGGGAAAGGCAAGCTCAACATGTTGGATGATCCATGACAATATACTTTATTTCAGATATAAGAAAACATAACCCATTACGTTGTCTTCCTTGACCAACATCAACTCTTTAACATGTCATATTTTAATGAGTGCTCACAATCATAAAAGATGTCCAAGATAGTGTATTTATATGTGAAAACCTCTCTTTCTTTATTACTTCCTATTAATTGCAACGATGACCAAAACTGGGTTTGTCAACACTCAACAACTTTTATTCATCATACTCTTTATATGTGAAGTCATTACTCTCCATAAGATCAACATGATCTCTTTTATTTCTTTTTATTCTTTCTCTTTTCTTTAATTCCCTCGAGATCATAGCAAGATAATCAAGCCCTTGACTCAACACTAATCTTTATTATATATAGCTCACGGACTCGATTACATAGAGGGATCATAAAGCAAAACTCAAAACTAAATCATACTAAAACTTTATTCTACTAGATCAAGATATTACTAAAAGGATCGAACTAAGAAAAAAGTAAAGATAGGAGTGTGATGGTGATACGATACCGGGGCACCTCCACCAAGCTTGGCAGTTGCCAAGGGGAGTGCCCATATCCATATGATTATATCTCCTTTGCTGAGGAAGAAGATGGCGGTGATGATGGATAGTCGCACATTGAGCGTTGCAAATCTTCCAGCTTACGGATAATGCCCTTGAGTGCGATGATATGCTCCTTCAACAAAATATTTTCACGTGTGAGATGCTTGTTTTGTATACGAGCTAACTCAATCATATTGAAAGCTTCAATCTCAGTTGGAGTAAAGAGAGGTGGAAGGATGTATTTTTCTTCTGCTGCCAGGGCCTGATCCTCCACGGCCTTCTTGATCCCATCATCCTTGTTGATCTCCCCGGGTTCTTCTCTCTTCAGCTCTATCTTCATTAGCCAAGCATCGTTGCCCTGATTGTTGGAGGAGGGGGACGACATGATGCCTGGCCTTCATGACTCTGACAGAAAACAGCTTGAAACGAAAACAGAGGATATTTGCGTGATATGGTGGTCAAAACCTTTGGGAGATTATATAATGAATTTTTGCCAACCAAAATAAGTATCGTGCAAGAAAACGGAGTCCGGAGAGCACACGAGGTGCCCACGAGGCAGGGGGCGCGCCCAGGGGGGTAGGGCGCGCCTCCCACCCTCGTGGAAGCCTCGTGTCCTTCCCGGACTGCTTCTTATTTTCCTATTTTCTTAAATATTCCAAAACGGAGAAAAATTGCCATTAGAACTGTTTTGGAGTCGGTTTACTTACCGTACCACGTACCTATTCCTTTTTGGAGTCTGAAACGTTCTGGAAAGTGTCCCTTATGTATTCCTCCGGGGTTATGGTTTCAATAACATTAGTTTCAACATTTATAGGATTACCCGAGATATAATGTTTGATTCTTTGACCGTTCACCACCTTTGGATTTGTGCCATCGAAGCTGTTGATTTTTATGGCACCGGAATGATAGACCTCCTCGATAACGTAAGGACCTTCCCATTTAGAGAGAAGTTTTCCTGCAAAAAATCTTAAACGAGAGTTGTATAGCAACACATAATCACCTATATTAAACTCACTTTGTATCCTTTTGTCATGCCATCTTTTAACCTTTTCCTTGAACACTTTGGCATTCTCATAGGCCTGGGTTCTCCATTCATCAAGTGAGCTAATGTCAAATAGCCACTTTTCACCAACAAGTTTGAAATCATAGTTGAGCTCTTTAATAGCCCAATATGCCTTATGTTCTAGTTCGAGAGGTAAGTGACATGCTTTTAAATAAACCATCTTATACAGAGACATACCCATAGGATTTTTATATGCAGTTCTATAGGCCCATAATGCATCATCAAGTTTCTTGGACCAATTCTTTCTAGATCTATTTACAGTCTTTTGCAAAATTAATTTCAGCACTCTATTACTCAATTCTACTTGACCACTAGACTGCGGATGATACGGAGATGCAATTCTATGATTAACATCATACTTAGCAAGCATTTTACGAAAGGCACCATGAATAAAATGTGAACCACCATCAGTCATTAAATATCTAGGGACTCCAAACCTTGGAAAAATAACTTCTTTAAGCATCTTAATAGAGGTGTTATGATCAGCACTACTAGTTGGAATAGCTTCTACCCACTTAGTAACGTAATCAACAACAACTAAAATATGTGTATACCCATTAGAGGAGGGAAACGGTCCCATGTAATCAAAGCCCCAAACATCAAATGGTTCAATAACAAGTGAATAATTCATAGGCATTTCTTGACGTCTACTAATATTACCAATTCTTTGACATTCATCACAAGACAAGACAAACTTACAGGCATCCTTTAAGAGAGTAGGCCAATAAAAACCGGATTGCAATACCTTATGTGCAGTTCTATCTCTAGCGTGGTGCCCTCCATAAGCCTCGGAGTGACACTTGCGTAGGATCTATTCCTGTTCATGCATAGGTACACAACGTCTAATAACACCATCTACTCCTTCTTTATAAAGATGTGGGTCATCCCAAAAGTAATGTCTCAAATCATAGGAAAACTTTTTCTTTTGCTGGTATGTGAAACTAGGTGGTATAAATTTAGCAACAATGTAATTAGCATAATCAGCATACCATGGAGCAGTTCGAGAAGCATTTATGACAGCCAATTGTTCATCAGGAAAGCTATCATCAATAGGTAGTGGGTCATCAAGAACATTCTCTAACCTAGACAAGTTGTCTTCAACGGGGTTCTCAGCTCCCTTTCTATCAATAATATGTAAATCAAATTCTTGTAGCAAGAGAACCCATCTAATAAGTCTAGGTTTAGCATCTTTCTTTTCCATAAGGTATTTAATAGCAGCATGATCAGTGTGAATAGTTACTTTAGAATCAACAATATAAGGTCTAAACTTATCACAAGCAAAAACAACTGCTAAAAATTCTTTTTTAGTAGTAGCATAATTTCTTTGGGCATTGTCTAGAGTTTTACTAGCATATTGAATAACATTCAATTTCTTATCAACTCTTTGCCCTAAAACAGCACCTACAGCATAATCACTAGCATCACACATAATTTCAAAAGGTAAATTCCAATCAGGTGGCTGAACAATAGGTGCAGAAATCAAAGCTTTCTTAAGTATTTCAAATGCCTCTACACAATCATTATCAAAGAAAAAAGGAATATCTTTTTGTAATAGATTAGTCAGAGGCCGAGAAATTTTTGAGAAGTCCTTAATGAACCTCCTATAAAAACCGGCATGACCCAGAAAACTTCTTATACCTTTGATGTCCTTAGGACACGACATCTTTTCAATAGCATCAACTTTAGCTTTATCAACTTCAATGCCTCTTTCAGAAATTTTATGCCCCAAGACAATCCCTTCATTAACCATAAAGTGGAATTTCTCCCAATTCAAGACAAGATTAGTTTTTTCAAATCTCTGCAAAACTCGATCAAGGTTGCTCAAGCAATCATCAAAAGAGGATCCATAAATGGAGAAATCATCCATGAAAACCTCACAAATCTTTTCACAAAAGTCAGATAATATAGCCATCATGCATCTTTGAAAGGTAGCAGGTGCATTACATAAACCAAAAGGCATACGTCTATAAGCAAAAGTACCGAAAGGGCAAGTAAAAGCGGTCTTTTCTTGATCCTCAGCTGACACAGGTATTTGAGAGAAACCAGAGTAACCATCTAGAAAGCAAAAATGTGTATGTTTGGATAATCTTTCTAGCATTTGATCAATAAAAGGCAAAGGGTAATGATCTTTTTAGTAGCTTTATTTAATTTGCGGAAATCAATTACCATCCTATAACCTATAACAATTCTTTGTGGGATCAATTCATCTTTATCATTAGGAACGACAGTAATACCTCCCTTCTTAGGGACACAATGGATAGGACTTACCCACTGACTATCAGCAACGGGATAAATTATACCTGCCTCAAGGAGCTTTAATATTTCCTTTCTTACCACTTCTTTCATCTTAGGATTTAGCCGTCGTTGGTGATCAATAACTGGTTTGGCGTCTTTCTCCAAATTTATTTTGTGTTGACATAGAGTGGGACTAATGCCCTTAAGATCATCAAGAGTATATCCAATAGCAGCACGGTGCTTCTTGAGAGTTTTCAATAATTTCTCTTCCTCCTTCTCTGAAAGGTTACCACTAATAATAACAGGATATATCTTCTTTTCATCAAGATAAGCATATTTAAGAGTATCAGGTAATGGTTTAAGCTCAAACACGGGATCACCCTTGGGTGGAGGAGGATCCCCTAGGATTTCAATAGGCAAGTTGTGTTTCAAAATAGGTCCCTGTTTAAAGAATACTTCATCTATTTCCCTTCTTTCATTCATAAACATATCATTTTCTTGGTCGAGCAAACATTGTTCTAAAGGATCATTAGAAGGCACGGCAATAGAAGCAGGACCAATAATTTCATCTTTACTAGGCAATTCCTCATCACGGTGTTGTCTACTAAATTTAGCAAAATTAAACTCATGAGACATATCACCCAAACCAATAGTAACAACATCCTTTTCGCAGTCTATCCTAGCATTAACAGTGTTCAAGAAGGGTCTACCAAATATAATGGGACAAAAGCTATCTTGTGGGGAACCAAGAACAAGAAAATCAGTAGGATATTTAACCTTCCCACACAAGACTTCAACATCTCTAACAATCCCAATCGGTGAAATAGTATCTCTATTGGCAAGCTTAATGGTAACATTGATATCTTCTATCTCAGCAGGTGCAATATCATGCATAATTTCTTCGTATAAAGAATGAGGTATTGCACTAGCACTAGCACCCATATGACATAAGCCATGATAACAATGATCTCCTATTTTAACCGAAATAACAGGCATGCCTACCACAGATCTATGTTTATCTTTAGCACCAGGTTTAGCAATTCTAGCAGTCTCATCACAGAAGTAAATAACATGCCCATCGATATTATCAGCCAATAGATCATTAACCATAGAAATTTTAGGTTCAACTTTAACTTGCTCAGGGGGTTGTGTGTCCTAATATTACTTTTTTTACTACAGTTGAAGCTTTAGTATGATCCTTTATTCTAACAGGGAAAGGTGGTTTCTCAACATAAGCAGTAGGAACAATAGGATCACTATAAGTGATAGTCTTTTCTTCAACTTTAATAGGTGCAGCTACTTTTACTTCCATGGGAGGATTATATTTAAACCACTTCTCCTTAGGGAGATCAACATGAGTAGCAAATGATTCACGGAAAGAAGCTACTATCTTAGAGTCAAGTCCATATTTAGTGCTAAATTCACGGAAAGCATCGGTATCCACAAAAGATTTAACACAATCAAACTTAGGTGTTATACCTGACTCCTTACCTTCGTCGAGATCCCAATCTTCAGAGTTGCGTTTAATTCTTTCCAATAAATCCCATTTGAATTCAATAGTCTTCATCATAAAAGAGCCAGTACAAGAAGTATCGAGCATGGAGCGATTATTGAGAGAGAGCCGAGCATAAATTTTTTGAATAATCATTTCTCTTGAGAGCTCATGATTGGCGCATGAATATAACATTGACTTAAGCCTCCCCCAAGCTTGAGCGATGCTTTCTCCTTCGCGAGGACAAAAATTATATATATAATTACGATCACGATGAACAAGATGTATAGGATAAAACTTCTGATGAAATTCCAATTTCAATCGCTTGTAGTTCCATGATCCCATATCATCACATAGCCTATACCATGTCAATGCCTCTCCCTTCAAAGATAAAGGGAAGACCTTCTTCTTGATAACATCATCGGGCATACCTGCAAGCTTAAATAATCCACAAACTTCATCCACATAAATTAAGTATAAATCGGGATGCAATGTTCCATCTCCTGCAAAAGGATTAGCTAGCAGTTTCTCTATCATACCCGAAGGAATTTCAAAGTAAACATTTTCAGTAGGTTCAGTAGATTGAGGGGTAGCTAATTGTGGTTCCGGACGGGGTGAAGATACCCTGAACAAACCCCTCAAAGGATTGTTTTCCATAGTAACAAGTGACAGTAAATTTTAGCACACTATATAAATTTTTCCTTACCAAATTCCACCTACCAAAGGCGCTTCACTCCCCGGCAATGGCGCCAGAAAAGAGTCTTGATGACCCACAAGTATAGGGGATCTATCGTAGTCCTTTTGATAAGTAAGAGTGTCGAACCGAACGAGGAGCACAAGGAAATGACAAGCGGTTTTCAGTAAGGTATTCTCCGCAAGCACTGAAATTATCGGTAACAGATAGTTTTGTGATAAGGTAATTTGTAACGGGTAACAAGTAATGAAAGTAAATAAGGTACAGCAAGATGGCCCAATCCTTTTTGTAGCAAAGGACAAGCCTGGAAAAACTCTTATATGAAGGAAAACGCTCCCGAGGACACATGGGAATTATCGTCAAGCTAGTTTTCATCGCGTTCATATGATTTGCGTTCGTTACTTTGATAATTTGTTATGTGGGTGGACCGGTGCTTGGGTGCTGCCCTTGCTTGGACAAGCATCCCACTTATGATTAACCCCTATTGCAAGCATCCGCAACTACAAAAGAAGTATTAAGGTAAACCTAACCATAGCATGAAACATATGGATCCAAATCAGCCCTTACGAAGCAACTCATAAACTAGGGTTTAAGCTTCTGTCACTCTAGCAACCCATCATCTACTTATTAGTTCCCAATGCCTTCCTCTAGGCCCAAACAATGGTGAAGTGTCATGTAGTCGACGTTCACATAACACCACTAGAGGAGAGACAACATACATCTCATCAAAATATCAAACGAATACCAAATTCACATGACTACTTATAGCAAGACTTCTCCCATGTCCTCAGGAACAAACGTAACTATTCACAAATCATATTCATGTTCATAATCAGAGGGGTATTAATATGCATAAAGGATCTGAACATATGATCTTCCACCAAATAAACCAACTAGCATCAACTACAAGGAGTAATCAACACTATTAGTAACCCACAGGTACCAATCTGAGGTTTTGGGACAAAGATTGGATACAAGAGATGAACTAGGGTTTGAGAGAAGATGGTGCTGAAGATGTTGATGAAGATTGACCCCCTCCCGATGAGAGGATCGTTGGTGATGACGATGGTGATGATATCCCCCTCCCGGAGGGAAGTTTTCTCGGCAGAACAGCTCTGCCGGAGCCCTAGATTGGTTCCGCCAAGGTTCCGCCTCGTGGTGGCGGTGTTTCATCCCGCAAGCTTGCTTATGATTTTTTCCAGGGTAGAAGACACCATATAGCCAAAGATGGGCACCGGAGGCCTACCAGGGGGCCCACGAGGCAGGGGGCGCGGCCAGGGGGTAGGGCGTGCCCCCCACCCTCGTGGCCAGGGTGTGGGCCCCCTCTGGTATTTTCTTCGCTCAGTATTTTTTATAAATTCCAAAAATGACTTCCGTGAAGTTTCAGGACTTTTGGAGTTGTGCAGAATAGGTGTCTAATATTTGCTCCTTTTCCAGCCCAGAATTCCAGCTGTCAGCATTCTCCCTCTTCATGTAAACCTTGTAAAATAAGAGAGAATAGGCATAAGTATTGTGGCATAACGTGTAATAATAGCCCATAATGCAATAAATATCAATATAAAAGCATGATGCAAAATGGACGTATCAATGAGGTAGTTGTACCTTCTCTCAAATTGGAAAGTCGTTCATCACAGAAATCAGTTCCAGTGATGCCTGCACCAATTAGTGAGGAAGCTAATGATGATGATCATGAAACTTCAGATGAAGTTACTACCGAACCTCGTAGGTCAACCAGAGTATGTTCCGCACCAGAGTGGTACGGAAATCCTGTTCTGGAAGTCATGTTACTAGACCATGACGAACCTACGAACTATGAGGAAGCGATGATGAGCCCAGATTTCGTGAATTGGCTTGAGGCCATGAAATCTGAGATGGGGTCCATGTATGAGAACGAAGTGTGGACTTTGGTTGACTTGCCCGATGATCCGCAAGCACTAAAAAAAAGACACATCCGTGACATTTTGGGCCGAACGAAATTTTTTTCTGTCATACATATGACACTTCTATGACGATAATTGTGACAAAACCTGGTATCATCATAGATGTGGTGGGCTCCTACTTCTATGACAAAAAATCATGACAGAAAATGGGCTTTTCATCCTGGGTGGGCCGGAGACGCAGCTGCATGACATTCTTTGGGCCGTCCATGAGGAAAAAACCCGTGGTAGAAGCGAGGGCGAGGAAAATTTCGGGGAGCTCCCTGTTACGGTGGGAGGTCGGGGGCCGAGCGATGTGCATTTCTCTCGTACACGTACGCGCGTGTGTGCGAGGCGTTGGCTCTAACTGAACCCGAGCGTGGCGTTGGGCTCTAACTGAACCCGAGCGATTGCACTGCAGGCTACATGTTACTGAACCCGAGCGATCGATCGATGGCTGTTAACTGAACCCGATCGAGCGATTCCTTCGCTACTGCTGCTAACTGAAGCCGGTCGATGCTGCCTCTGGGATGAACAGCGAGCGTTGGGGGGGGGGTTGGATGAACAGTGAGCGGTGGCGTTGCCTCTGGATGAACAGGACCCCGGGGTGTGGTGGAGGGCTGGATGAACAGTAGACGGTGGAGGGGTGCCCGTGGAGGGGTGGTTGAACAGGACCCTGTGGTGTGGAGGGCTGGATGAACAGTAGACGGTGGAGGGGTGGTTGAACAGTAGCCGGTGGAGTAGCGCGCGGTGGAGGCTGGATGAACAGGAGCCCGTGGAGGCTGGAGGAGGTCGACGGTAGCCCGTGGAGGCTGGAGGAGGTCGACGGTGGAGATGAACAGTATCCCGTGGAGTCCCGTTTTGCGGTACGCCACACCCCTCCCGATGAACAGGACCCCCGTTTCGACCGTAGGAGGTCCGTTTCGTCCGTTTTGCGGTACGCCACACCCCTCCCGATCAACAGGACCCCCGTTTCGACCGTAGGAGGTCCGTTTCGTCCGTTTTGCGGTACGCCACACCCCTCCTGATCAACAGGACCCCCGTTTCGACCGTAGGAGGTCCGTTTCGTCCGTTTTGCGGTACGCCAGACCCCTCCCGATGAACAGGATCCCGTTTTGAACGTGGCCGGTCGAACACAAGGCCGTTTCCTCCGTTCCGCGGTACGCCAGGCCTCGTTTCCATTGCCTGTTCCGTCCAAGCCCTCCCGATGAACACGACCACGCATTCCGTTCCGACCCAGCCGGTTGGCTCCCACGCGTTCCGTTGCCTCCCGATGAACACGACGCATTCCGTTGCCTCCCCATGAACACGACGCATTCCGTTGCCTTCCCATGAACACGACGACGACGCTGTTTCTCCGTTCCGACCCAGCCATGTACACGAGCCCTGGCCGTACGTATGCGCGAGTAGGCGTTCGAGACCCCGCCTGTATGTACACATACGTGGCCGTATTTTCTTTCTTGCACCCTGGCCGTTGTACGTACGTTTACATGCTACGTGCGCGCCTCTACTACAACACGTACGCGCCACTACTACGACACGTGCGCGCCTCTACATCCACCAGTATATATGTACGTACACATTCGCGACCAGAATGACAACGCTATGTACGCTTCGACCAGGTGGGTCCCGACTGTCAGGCACTTCCTTGCCTGCGAAGATGTAGCTGGTGGGTCCCAGCAGTCAGGGGGCGAATCATTTTTTTGCCTGGCCGCACTTCCTTGCGTGCGAAGATGTAGCTGGTGGGTCCCAGCAGTCAGGGGGAAACATTTTTTTCGTGAAATACAGTGGCCCGTCCGGTGGGTCCCAGCTGTTAGGTGGAGGAATCATTATTTTCCGCGTAATAAGGAGGCACTTCCTTGCTGCGGCCGTGGACCCAGCTGTCAGCCTCTCCATGTACAGTCCATGTTCGATGGAAGTCGTTCCTTGGCCACGTTGACCACGCCGCGCCGAGAGCACCAGGGCGGTGGACGACGGCGAGGCCTAGGAAGGGGATGACGGGGAGCCGGGGAAGACGCTGCAGTGGAAGCCCGTGCGGAGAGGAGTACGAGGGTTCACTAGTTCGACTGCGGTGTGAGGCTGCCGTCGCCGCAGGGCCTGGCCAGCGGTGGGAATAGTAGGGGGCGGTGAGGCCTCCGCGGCAGCACAGCCGGCCACGAGAGGCAGGAGCATGCGTCACGACCGGCGCTGCTTTGGGCGGCTGGAGCAAGAAGACCAGAGGTTGAAGAAGCACTACGGCCGTTGGATGGACATCGTACGGTCACTCGAGCTAGAATCGTTCATATTGACTAAAGTTGACAAAGGCCCCCGTCCCAGTCAACTTAGTAGGCCCACAAGTCAGCCTCCCACCATGGTGGGTCCTAGCTAGCAGGGGGAGTATTCATTTTTTTGTGCGTAATAAGGAGGCACTTCCGGTGGGTCCGAGCTGACAGCGGGGGGAACGTTTTTTTCGCAAAATACGCTGGCCCGTCCGGTGGGTCCCAGCAGTCAGGGGGGAAATGTTTTTTCGTGAAATAAGGTGGCCCGTTCGGTGGGTCCCTGCTGTTAGGTGGAGGAATAATTATTTTGAGGGTAATAAGGAGGCACTTCCTTGCGGCCGCCTGGACCCAGCTGTCAGCCTCTCCACGTACAGTACTCTTCCGATGGAAGTCGGTCATTGACCACACCGCACCGAGAGCACCAGGGCGGTGGTCTGGACGACGGCGAGGCCTAGGAAGGGGACGACGCGGAGCCGGCGAAGACGCAGCAGTGGAAGCCCGCGCGGAGAGGAGTACGAGGGTTCACTGGTTTGGCTGCGGTGTGAGGCTGTCGTCGCCGCAGAATAACAGGGGGTGTGGGTGAGTAGAGGGATGGCCTGGTGAGCGGTGGGAGTAGTACGGGGCGGTGAGGCCTCCGCGGCATCACAACCGGCCACGGGAGGCAGGAGCACGCGACACGACCGGCGCTGCTTTGGGCGGCTGGAGCAAGAAGACCAGAGGTTGAAGAAGCACTACGGCCGTTGGATGGACATCGTACGATCACTGCAGCTAGAATCGTTTATATTGACTAAATTGACAAAGCCCTTGGTACGCGTCAACTTAGTAGGCCCACAGCTCGGATTTGGCAGAGAACATATAGCCCATTTGCGATTTGTAAGAATGTACAGTCCATTTTTTAATTCTAATGGAATTTACTACAGCCCATTTACAGTTTGGTAAAAGTACAGCCCAACTTCTAGCTAGGACAACGATTAATAATTTCAAACAACCGCTCGAAACAGAATTCAAAAAAAAAATTCCCACATTTTGATGGGATCCGAAATATTTTTATCCGAAATTTCTAGTCAGGTTAAATATAATTTCAAAATAAAGTTGTATTACGTTAAAATCCAACAAAATATTGCGCACGCAACAAGTAATGAAATTAAAATTTTCAAATTCCAAAAATAATATATTTTTCAAACTAATTACGTGTTTGGTGCATAGTAACTGTCCAGTTATTATAATTACATCCCATTTATTATTTCTTAAAGTCCATTTTCTTATTAAGCCTAATGCATACCTCCTAGGAAAGTTTGCAGCCCAGCGGGGCGGAGAATAACAAGTTGACCCGGATATTGGGTACAACTGTCGGCCCAGTTGCATTGCTGATGTTGAAAAAAAGGCTTGTGTAGTACAGTACAACCTAACATGGTTACTCAGCCCACATTCAATGACGCCGGAAAGGCCCAAACAAGGCTTCTGTACAACTTTATGAAGTCACTGAGCTAAATTAATAACTTAAGAAAAAAGTTAGATTACAGTGGAACCTGATTAAAAGCTGTCACGAGCAAATAAATAATTCAACGGGTCCCACTTGTGCGTGTGCGCGTGTGTGTGTGCGTGTGTGTGTGTGTGTGACAGAGAGAGAGAGAGAGAGAGAGAGAGAGAGACAGACAGACAGAGAGACCCATCGGTGGATGCTCGTAAATACATCTTTCAGCCATATGCATTGCTGATGCTCAGTAAAAACTTATATAGTTGACACAATCATATAGAACAACATAGCACACTGAACTTGCATACAAAAATTTCACGCAGGCGGCACAATCAGGATGGAAGTAGTGGACCGCTACGGGAAGGGCTATGTTGAAACCAACGAAGTCGTACATAACGGTTCATCGTCTTTATCAATGACGGGGAAATATCTTGAATGTTGTGCAAAGAAAACAGACAGACAACACAATAAGTTCTGCTAGCACATTAAGTTGACGTACAACCCTTTCTAAAAAAAGTTCAGGTACAAAATTAGAACAGGTCACAATCAAATGTACTGGCATATCAGTGCTTCACACCCATAGCTCGGATTTAACTAGTATCTGACAAGATTCAGTTGTTACCTCAAATTAGAGCACATCCAGGCAGCCAGCCCTGCCTCTTCTCCCAAAGAAGAAGTGGCCTCCGCCGCGCGATGGAGTAGGCCCTGTGCCATCCATCGTTCTGAGCAACACGGGGAAAGTCTGACGTTGACTCCTGTAATGGACGTCATCGACGGACCCTGGCACCAGCGGCGGCGGCAGGACTTCGATTGATGGATTGACCACTTCTTCGACATGCACGAACACTCGATACAGGTACATCCCTAACATGGTCCGCGGCGGCCTTGGTGGCGACGAATAGTACAACCCCAGTTCCTGCACCGGTATCTCAACACCAATCACCTTCGGTATGGTGGACGGCTTCTTCATCCATGCCATAACCGTCAGAGCCCAGTTGTTTGGAGGAACAAACATACTTACGAGCTCACCTCCAAGGTCGTTGATAAGCTCGTTCATGGACTCGCTGTTCCAAGCACGTCAAGGCATGCCGTGGAAGGTAAGCTTTGTTAAAAACTCAAGCTCAGAGGGCACCGAGCCCCATCCTGGGTGCCACCGATCAAAGCTCACCAGCGCGCCATCGCAGAACAAACGCCGGGAAGATTCGAACACACTACTGCAGTCGAAAGTAGTCCGGAACCTGATGAAGAAATCAGCCGGTGGCGGACAGACTTCGACGAGCAAGTCACTTATTTGGATGCCGTGTGCAATGCCAAGAGCTTTGACAAGGTCGTCCGGCGAGACGGGAGGCCGGTCACCGTTGATGGTTAACATCAGCACTTTGCCGGCAAACTGGTCGTCAAGCGCCGCCATGCCACTGTTGAGCGACAACATGCAGCGACCGAAGGCAGGACGGACCTCAGGATCTCCGGCTCGAAGATCCGCGTTGACCGGCGACATGATAGCGCGCTTGAGTACAGGGAGTACAGGAGGGGGATTTGGGGAACTAGAGTAGGAATCGAGATTCCAGAGGTGGGGGAGGGGCGGGAGACTGGGGATGAAAAGGTAGCATGAATTTCGAGCACGCGCCAATATGCTCTCGGCGCGCAAGCGCATGAAAACACCGGTGACGCCCACATGTCGGCCTAAGAGTCCTTATTCTTTCTTTTTTGGAGAGCCCGGCCTTTTTTTTCAGGATCTTTTGAGAGCCCGACCTGAGAGTCATAATTGACCTATTTGGCATTGCGTTACTACTCGGCCCATATTCAACGACACCTCACTGGCCCAAACAAGTGTACATCATCGAAAAGACACTGAGCTCAAATTATATAACTTGAAAAAAAGGAGATATACTCTGAACACTGGAGAATGGTGATGCCCTCATTTAGCCCACCAGTAGTTCGAGACAATAAACAGTTCGAAACAACGATATATACAACATTCAAACACTGACTAGTGACTACTACTGACATAAACAGCAAGACATGATAGTTCATAAGAAGTCTTGCTACACCACCAAAACGCACCCATCTGCAGCGCTCAGACTCTCGTGATCCAGACGAGAATGACATTCTAAACAGAAGCAACTATTACATAGTAAGAGTGACATAGACGAGGATGACCAAATGACAAGGAATATGCATAAAAAGAAAGAACTACCCATCCAGAACAAGCAGCAAAGACAACAAAGTCATTCGAAGAGATGATCCAACACCATCATAATTTGCAGCCCCGCTTCAGCGACCAGTGATCCGGAGACACCAGTACTCCACCCTTTCGATGCAACAGCCCAATTACCTATCAACCTGAAGGCTTGAACCACATCACTGCCTGTCGTAATTGAGACATCCAAGGATCAAAGTTAATCCGGATGCCTTTGTCATTCTCACCTTCTTTTGGCTCCAGGCTGTATCGTTGACAATCAGGGGAGTTTGCTCCCGAACTCCTAGGGCTCGCCATGTAGACACAATTTTCCATAGCAAACAGAGCCTCTCTGCCATCAAGGTCCTTGCCAACGATGATCTCCTGGTTAATCGAATAATTGAGTCCGAGAAACAGAGAGTGTGAACCAAGGCTGTTTACCCGCCTCCAACTAAAAAATCCTAAAGGCCCCAACAAACTGGTATCCTGCTCATAGACGTAACAGCCACTGTCCGGATACTCACGTATTACACGGTGCTTGTATACAGTGGGTTTTTTGCAATATAACTTTACCAGCTCATGTGTCTGAATTATCATTAGTCTTTTGCCGTCGTCTGATCGAGCGAGGAACTAGTTGTGCTTCCCTGTTTTTGGCAAAGGTGGTGTGATTACAAAGGGCAGTAACTGTAGGGACACTGCATCATATCAAAAAGGACAGGCATTGTTAATGTAAGATCAGCATTGTTCAGAGTATGAGTAGGATAATGCAAGAAACAGCATTGATATGTCCCTATTGGAACTGGGAGGAAAATACAGGGAAATGTATACTGGGTTCGAAAATATAGAAGTGCCATGCATGGTTATACTCATGTTATCTCGCAATCGATTCTTCACAGGAAACTACCATGTCATGCATGTTATGTACTCCCTCCGTTCCCAAATATTTGTCTTTCTAGGCATTTCAAATAGACACAACATACGGATGTATGTAGACATATTTTAGAGTGTAGATTCACTCATTTTGCTCCGTATGTAGTCACTTGTTAAAATCTCTAGAAAGACAAATATTTGGGAACGGAGGGAGTAATCATGTTCTGTCCTCACAAACAAATTCTTCAAGGTAACTAACAGACCATGCATTGTTATATACTCGTGTTCTGTGGGCAAAAATTTTGTGAGGATATTATTCTAGCCATTGATTGCTGAAGGGCGAATATAGGTACGTACACATGGTAAGCATTGCAGGATTTCACTACTTCCAAATATAGAGTTCTCCATATGCACATTTACTTCCCTAATGTATGGTTAGATGAAACCAACAGTGTGGTGCATGTTTCTACATCATGAAAATGAGAAAACTAACATGGCCATTGATACACACTCATATTTAGTAGTAGTGTATAGATTACTGTAAAATAAGGATAATATCCATATATTCCTAACCGTTTGATTATTCAGGGTACAAATTGGCTGTAATGACATGGTCACAATCGCATGAATTAACTCATTCCAAATATAGCTGATTTACGGCGTCTCTAATACATTGCCATAGTTCTACTCAAATTCTGCTCAAACAGGGATATGCCAATCATCACAAAAAGTTCAAATAGTGTCATGGCGTCATCTTTAACATGAGACGGAAACAACTTACACGCGCCGTCCCAGCAATACGTGGTGCCATCTGCTTTGTCGATCGCGTAGATGATGCCATTGTGTTCAATAGCATCACAGAAGTGTGTATCAGCTTTGACGATGATCCACTGCGAGCCGAGTTGTCTCCAGCTAAAGAAGGCACCGGCGTAAAGATAGGCGAGTCCGCGATCGAACAAGGCAATTAGCTTGAAGTCTGCGTAATTCGCATGTCGTGTGGGCACTTGGCAGATTACAATCTTCTGCAAAACAAGGTCCGTCCAACTGACGTAGTAAACTAGATGACTTGGACCGCGATGGTAATACTCTATATAATCCAACGGAGGAAGGATAAGCTCATGGGAGGTCTGGAAGTTCACGAGCACCAACTTTTTACCGTCTTCTCTGAAGGCAGCCATCCAGTGGGAGTTCATGCCGACCCAGTACATACCTGCCAAGAAATTTCGGGCGATGGTTATCCGATCGATGTCGAGGGAAATGATGTACGGCGACCCACTACATACCTGCAAAGAAGTTTCGGCTAATGGAGATCGGATTGAAGTCGAGGGGCATCATGCACGCCTCCATATCATGGTGAGCCAATCTCGCAAGACCAGATAGCAGCAAGCAGGGTGTCTTGAAAAGCTTAGGCCTCGCTTCGACGTTGTCCGTGTGCATGTCCCTCGAGCATGCAGCCAGCCGCAGGGCGCTCAACATATCCATACACGAACAACAGAGGTTGAGGATGTCACTGGGGAGATTGCTCCAATCGCGGCTCATATGGATGCTGCGCGGTTCGCGTTCGGCCATGGTGGAGTTTGGAAGGGGGCTTGATTTACGGGGGAGAAGGATGTCGGTGCTGGAGCGGCTAGCGAGGGAATAGTGGTACTGGGGGAGGCGAGTGAGGCGACGGTACACGGGGGCACAGTGAGATGGAGACGGAGACGGAGATGGAGATGGAGTGGTGCTATGGGAGCGGAGAGGGAGACGAGGCGAGGCGCCAATGTGCTGTACAGCGGCGGTGACAGACTGCACAGTGCACAGGCTGAGGCTGACTTTGGTAACCCGAACACGCCGCCTGGACTAGTGTCAGGCACAGGGTGTTGTCACTTCACTGTGAGGACCGGATGAATAGTATTTTGACCATCAAGTGTACCACAGTTGTACTACTACTACTACTACTACTACTACTAGTAGGAACATGAGTACTCCAGTATTGTATAGCGGAAATAGGTCTCCCGTGCTAGCATGCCTGTTCACTTCATCGTTCAGGTATCATCCATATTGCGAGTAGAACCAAGTTCTCGTGCATGCCCAATCAACGCCCTGCCGCGATGCATGCAGTGGTCGTTCTGGTGCATCAAGGACGGCATGCAGATCGTTCCACACTTGAGAAGAGGAAAAATGGAAAGGTAGAACGCGGCAGCAGAGGAAGAGAACGTTGGCTAACGAGGCTGGGAGGGGATCGAGCAGGAAGTTAATGCTTCACGCCTAAAGGTTTTGGGAAAACCTGATTTTCATAAGGTGACTTATACTCACCTAAATGGAGGGAGTATTCCTTAACCAGAGAATGTTGTGTCTCCCACTCACGCGCTCAAAAAAAAACTATGACACATTTTTTATCTGTTTGCATTGGTCCCACCTATCAGGAAGGATGGGCACGTACACGAACAGGTACGACTCATCAGTCTACCCGCATAGCCTTTTCGTTTAGTCTACCTAGCCATCTAATCAACTGCGTGCACGCCACTTCTCCCATTTACTTCTCCATCGGGAACCGATTCTCCTCGGCTTCTTCACCTCCCCTTCGTCTTCATTTGCATCCAAACCCCACTGCGTTCACATTGTTTTAACCTCTTTAAATAATCATCTACTACTTTAGTTAGACTAGCCATCTAATCCTAATTCTCCAAACCATAGCCCTTCGTTCCACCGGTTCCAAATGGCGAAAGAGATCGAGATGCAGGTTTTTAGCGTCCAACATGTCCTCGTCGAAGGCTCGATGCGCATAGTTGCCACCGTCACCGTCCACCCAAGGGTTGTTCGGCAGTGGATCAACAATGTATCCAACTCCCTCGAAAAGGTAGAGACGAGGGTCATCAGTCTCGACACAGAGTACACGGAGCGTGCCCCTGGGAAGATCCAGCGCGCCGCCGTCCTTCAGCTGTGCCTCGAAGATGTTGTTTTGGTGTACCACATCATACACTCGCCCTCCATACCAGGTGAGCTTCATGATTTCTTGTCTCGGGAGGACATATACTTCTGTGGGGCAGCCATCAAAGGGGACATACAGAAGCTGGAGCCGTACAACCTTGATTTGAAAAGCATCACTGACCTACAAACCAGAATCAAAATTCCTGTAGAAGATTGTGATAAACAGACACCATCCCTATTCGACGTTGCAAATTTTGTGCTCGGTACAAATCTTCAGAAGGGTGACGAGACGGTGGCATTAAGGTCGTCTGGATGGGAGAATTATCCCTTGACGTACGAGCGGATAAAATATGCTGCCCTCGATGCCCATGTGAGTTTCGAGATAGCTGCAAGGTCCAAAGAGCTTGTTGCGAAGCCGTCTCCCATAGAGAATGAGAAGAAGCAGAAGAAGAAGAAGAAGAAGAAGAAGAAGAAGAAGAAGAAGAAGAAGAAGAAGAGAAGGCTGCACCAGCAGGAGGGCATTATGGATGGATGAACTATTTCCTCTCTTGTAAAAAAAATTATTCCCTCTCGGTGTATATTGATATAGATGGACTATTTCGATGATGTGCATGTCTTTGGAACAGAGTAGTAGCTTGGGTCTGCTTGACTATAAGGAACTATTTATCTGCATATATAGCTTTCTCTGCTACTCCTTCCAGTGATCGGTATGCAGTGCATGTGTCCGTAGACATGACAACTTGTCCATGGAAGTTCAACTACGGCGACCATCACGTTTCATCTCGCGATTCCCACGATGCCTCTCAAACCCACGGCACCACGCCCCCCGACGTGCGCCTCACCCCTCTCGGCCGTATCGCCCCTCTGCCTTTGTGTGCATGACATGTGGGCCACCTAAAATGCGGCGAGCATCAAGTTTCTACCACAGCCACCCGCGATTCCCACGACGCCGCTCGAACCCATGAAACCACACGTCCCCCGACCTGCGGCTCACCCCTCTTGGCCCCACTGCCCCTCTGCCTATGGGAGCATTACATGTGGACCAGTCACCTATCGGGTCCACATGTTATTGACTCAAAGGTAGGTGTAGTAAGGCGCTGAAGCTCAGTCCCGACGGCCCTGAGAGGGAAATGTAACTCCTGCGCCAGGGCTTGTGGTGCTCCCGCAGCACGAACTCGTGCCAAACTCGAGATTTGTTTCTTTACTATACATGCACGCAACGATTTAATGGACATTGTAATCTCAACATGTGATGGGGAGCTCTAAATTTGAATTTGAAACTTATAAAATGAAAATATTCAAAACAAATAAACTGGGAGAGAGGGAGTATATCATAGGATGTGTCCCATACAAAATAAGTCCCCTGGTTTGTCACCGCGAAGATGCGGTTAGAAAGGAGCACAGCGTCTTCCTACTCGTACAACAACAAATCGGCCGCAGACAGCATGGTCCGCCTTTGACCACCATGTGCAAGGTTCGTGCTATCTTATTCAATCTCACAGTGGTTCCATCTTACCAATTCATGCGGTGGCCTATTGCATGGCTGATCCCAATGTTGGACAAAGGTCCTACGGGAACGGTGTCACCGTTGTAAATGTTGTGCAAATTGATGTTGGTACCCTCCCGTACATATGCAAGCCAATCTCCACTCGCACCGAGCCTAACCTGTGAAACAGTGGGCAGGGGGAGAATTAGGAAATGGACACAGAAGTAGTCTTTAGAATGCATTTACTACGTGGTCAAACTCATCTTACCTACTCATCGGAGGAAATCCGAGTGCCCCTCAACGCCGGCATCTCAAGGGGCGTCAACTTGCAACTACGACCACGCCGCGCTGGAGAGACCCCCAAGGAAACATCCTCGTGCGTTCCACGGAACATCAAGATCTATTTGTATGAGTAGTTTATCTTGTGAGAGAAAAGGATGAACGAGGGAAGGCCTCTAGAGATAGAGATGGACACTACTACTACCAATGTGCTGGCCCGTGCGTTGCAATGGATCCAAAGTAGTAGAATAATACTTGTTCACGTGCTTGAAATATAAACACTCTAGTTTTGATATACATGTGTCAGCAGACATGACAGCTTGTCCATGGAAGTTGAACCAGGGCGACCATCACGTTTCTTGTTTCTACCACTGCCACACCCACACACGATTCCCACGACGCCGCTCCAACCCACGGCACGACGTCCCCCGACGTGGACATGGATCCTCTGACGTGGCTATCACTGGCTTGCCCTGCCTTTCCTTCGCCGACAGGTGGGACCCACGCTTATGGGTCCCACATGTCAGTGGCGGAATGGTAGGATTGTTCGCGTCAGGGGATCCTCATCCCCCCGACGTGCACCTCATCCCTCTCGGCCCCACCGCTCCTCTGCCTTTGTGTGCATGACATGCGGGCCAGCTGAACTGCGGCGACCATCAACTTTCTACCACAGACACACCCGATTCGACGCGGTTTGCCTGCTCCGCCGCTGTGCTCCGATCCGTACTCCCGCACCATCGAATTTTCATCCAGCGGCTGTGACACATTTCGTCCCGGGCATCAATCCTCAGCTGGAGTACTTATGTACTACATGTAGTACCCGCCGGTGTGGCCATCTACGCCTCGTAACGCCCCGACGCCCAGCTGTGGCACCCTCGCCACGGCGACGCCACCACCGGCCGGTTCATCTCGAACGAGTGAGTCGCGAACCACGCCACCACCATGAGAATGACATGTGGGCCAGCCGCATTTAAGGTTGGCCTGTCATTGACTCATAGGCCGGGCACTAAGCCACTGAAGTTCGGTCCCGTGGGCCCTGAGAGGGAAATGTAACTCCTGCGGCAGGCCTTATGGTGCTCCCGCGGTACGAGCTCGTGCCAAAACTGGAATTTGTTTATTACTACTACCAACTAGTACTAGTAAGGTACACGTGCATTGCACGCATGAGATTCTGGTGGTTTGTGCATTATGCTTCTACATGTGGAGCTTTCTGGATTCTAACATGTGGCAAAATCTGGTTGAATGTAAGGTTAGGCAAGTTTGATTAACTTAGGTGAGTGTTTGGTTCAAGCCACACCTTAGGCAAGCCACACTAAGGCCCCACATGACATACACACAAAAAATGTGGCAAGATTCCCTTAGGCTTGCCAACTTGTGGCTCTCATTTTGAAGAACTAATAACTTTGCCTAAGCTTAGTTGTGGCAAAGTTAGTCATGAATTAAGTTCAACCATGGAGTCTTCTAGATTATACATGTGGCAGAATCTGGTGTATGATATCCAACGGCCAGTAGTGCTCGGATTTGCCATCTTTGTACCGTCGGATTGGCTTCATCCAACGACCAACTTTCAAAGTTTTTCACACACTATATAGGGGGTATAGATATAGATGTGCCGGTCCATTGCAATGGATCCAAAGTATATCTATTTAGTGGAGTGCACTCTAAACACATTATCTATTTATTTTTCTCTAACCTTCCGTAGCCATGCAACCAAGACACATAAGCTTCATGGGTTCCCCCCACATCATATTATTCATACTACGTTGATTGAAAAAAAGATAAATCACCCAAAACAAGATCTTCCCGTTTTTGGTTCCTACGATGTTGTGCCGTGCATGTACCTACTAGTTGTATAGTGGTAGTACTAGTAATATAGTATTAGGAGTACAAACTTGGTACTAGTAGGAGTAGTACTAGTACGGAATGCTCCTACTCTATCAACGAGCCCCGTCTGACACCAAATTTCTTGGCTTCCGTGCTACAGCTAGATCTTCCCCTCGTTTCTGTTTTCCAACCCGGCGGCGGGCGGGGTGTCGGTTTGCTCAACGACGGTCCCACATGAAAGTGAAAATGCTAGGCAACACGCCTTCCCTAAGCTATGTGTCGTGCCGGACGGGCCGTGTTGTACTCCCGATTCCCGGGCGTGTGGGGGTGCGACGCGAACGCAGCGGGCCTTTTCCTTTTACCAGCAATGTGCCCGTGCGTTGCGACGGATCCAAAGTAGTAGAATAGTAGTATTTGTTCACAAACTTGAAAGAAATCACTATTGTTTTGATATACTCCTAATATATTACTCCCTCTGTACCTAAATATTTGTCTTTTTTGAGATTTCAAATGGACTATCACATATGGATTATATAGACATATTCTAGTGTTTCTAGCAAGATGCCCACACGTTGCACGAAGTTGATGTAAAAGGTAAGCACAACTTATAAATTGACGGATGGAGTACTAGTTACAGTGATGCATATAATTAAGCAAAGGGATCGCACATGTCGGTATTGACTGGAATGAGAATGCAACAGCACAATAAGAATTAAGGCCACGATGATGCGATCGCAGTGGTGGTTACAGAAGGCAAGAAGAAAGATGGATCCACAAACGTACGACCTCCTCCTCCTCAACTTAGTGCGCCGGGCCACCGACCGGCGGCTAAGGAGCGGCGGCTTTTGTGGCGAGGTCGAGGTGCTTCTCAGCAAAGGCATCCAAGGCTTCCAGCCGGTTGAGGAAGGCCAACATCGTAGCGTCCTCACTGGCCTTGTAGATACCTATGTACACGATTTGCTCGTACACGTGGATGTGTAGGTCGACGAATTCTTGCAGGGCGAGGCGCCTCGCGGCGAGCACGACCTCCAGGTGGACATTCTTCGTGGCGTCGGCGGGCAGTCGCAGGGCCACCAGTGCTTGAAAGAGGTTCCGGCCATGGAGGCCGATTAGGGTGGCAGGCAATGCGGAGCCCGGGCGCGCGGGCTGGAGGAGTACGGCGATGTCGTCCGCGAGCTTCTTGAGGATGGTGAACTTGTTGCTGGTGGCAACGATCATCTGGTCCAACTGAGAGTCGTAGTTGGCGTCGACGACGGCCATCCACCAGCCGGTCTCCAACACCGTCTGGAGACGATCCTCGGCGCCATGCCGCAGGCCGGCGTCGTGGACCATCTGGCGCAGCCGCTGGCCGCTCACGCGCATCGCCGCCATGGGTCTGGAGTGAGCTCTTTTGCGCTTAGTGTAGGTGCTTAGGCAAATGCTTAGGTGCGTACGATGTGGTAGATGCATTGGAATGGAGGGGCGCCTTTATATGAGGGCAATGAGGGCAAACTGCGTTTCATTCACATCATGCAGCCTCTTTTCCCGGACCTCCTCCCATTACTTCCCTCATGCATTAATTGAAGGAGGATGCATTGGCCGTTCAACATATCGGGAACCGCTACTCCCTCCCTCGTCTGCATTAAAGCCGTATCGGGAACTGCGCCGCCCGCTGTCAAATCGAATACTCCCTCCGTCTAGGTGAGTATTAAGTCATCTTACGAAAACCAAATACGTAGTAAACACATAGGCGTGGTGCATTAACTCTCACGTTGTTTCTTATTTTTTGACATAAATAGAGGAATCAACCAAGAAGAGATGTGGGGCTTGTATGCTTTTAATGACTTGAGACTATCAAACATGACATGCAGTGGTCAGTTCGTTGCACAAGAACAAATACAACCCACGTCAGCACACACGCATCTTATATAGCATCACATCCAATGGCTATAAAAGATGAATGAGACCAAATTATATCTCATCTAGATGAGTTCTAGCAAAACTGTATTAATAATACTTAGTACTCCTGTGCCATGTATCATATATTAGTATCATGTAGTACTTTATTTATTGCCATGTATGACACATAGTACTCAACTCTCTCTCTTTCTTCATTTAATTCTATGACACCTCATAAAAATTGCTAAGGCTAGTACCATTACAACCAGCCTTAGCAAATACTAAACATTAAGTTCTCTCGTTTTCCTCTCCACCTTGGTCACCTAGACGGAGGGAGTATACTGCGCGGGCTATTCCTGCGCAGTAGGCGGGGCAGTTCCGCCTAGTCGGTTCGACAGAGATGCGAGAAGACGAGGGAGTAGGCTGCTGCAAACGTAGGGCTGTGTGATTTGACAGCGAGTTACTGCTGGACAGGTGGGGCCCCGTGATTTGAATTGCCATTATCATTTTAACACGGCGCTACGACCGGCGTGAGTCTCCCAATTCCTGACCACCTCCATACAGGTGCCTCTCCCAATGCTCCACCATGTAGTAGAGGCTGGCTCTTGCATGAGAGCCCACTTCTCCACTTTTTCCTTGCCTCTCTTTCCTCCACATATGCAAAAATGCCATGTAAAGCGCACTATTGTACTTACTTGCTCCTACAGGTGCTTAAGCTTGCCACATAGGCATAAAATCTGATGTGGCAAGTTAATCAAGAAGAGAGAGACTAGTTTGGTGACCCAAGGAAGAAACGGTGCTAAGCGCGTGTACCTAGGTGAAAAGACAATTTTGAGTCTATAGCTAATTAAATGAAGCAAACTTAGCAACACCATTTCATTGGAAGAGGTCACTCCTTGGCAAATACAATAAATACTAGTACTCCCTGTGTCCCATAATATAAGAACGTTTTTGGCACTACACTGGTTTCAAAAACGTTCTTATATTATGGGACGGAGGGAGTACGAAGAAAGAGATAGAGAGAAGTAAAAAAATAAATACACTTATAGCCAACCTTATAGCCAAAACCTTGTTGTAGTATGAGTGACTAAGTGATGACTATGTATGACATGCCAACATCAGATAGCCTAACGCACCGTGTTAAATCTCCAAGGGCGCGACTGCACGAGTGACGCGACGGTCATGGTAGGCGCGACCACGATACGGGCTGCTGGAAGCCCTTGGATCTGAGATCAAATGGTCGCATGCTAAGTTGCTGAAAATTTGCAGAATAACCCTCCAGGATAGGATATTCACCCATAGGTCTAGAATCACGCCATGCAACCGTTCGATCTCAGATCCAAGGGCTCTCAGATTCGTTACTGTAGACTTTGGTAACGACAAAGAAGTCCTGCGTCAGATAGGCCTCGTTGTAGGCAACACCTTCGACCTCCAGAAGAATCGGCTGGTGTCCTCTCGTCAGCCTTCAATGCTAACCCTGGCAGGAGCCATGGTTCATCCTTCGTACGGTAAACTGGAGAAACCTCCATACACGTTTCATCGTCATGCATGGCAGCGGAATGTACTAGATATAGACCACATCCACTACGCTGCAATGGATGGCTACCTTTGCTTCAATATCTACAAGGGTTGGATGAAGAGCAACAGCCAAGTGTGCGGTTCAAGCAAAGAAGTATCAGCCAAGAGGAAGAGGGACAAGGACGAAGTCGAGGACGTGGACGAGGACTCCGAGTAAGGAGGCAGTGTCGTTGCTCATGGTGGTTCTAATGCAGTGTCTACCGGAATAGTTGCGAAGTTTAATTTCGGGTGTGCTTACTTTAATTTGAGGGGTGTGTTGTGCTGAGCCCCCAGCAGAACTATGTTATGTTTCTTCTTGTTACTTTAACTCTTCAGTACGTACATACTAGTATTTCTTACATTTCATCTTTTAGTTGGTATAGTACTACCACTCGTTTCTTCACATTATATATGTATAATATATATGGCCAACATCATATAGCCAGCAGTTTAGTTGTCAAAGAATTTTAGGGTGCTTAGTTTTGTCAAAGAATTCTAGGGTGCTTAGTTTTATTTGAGGGGTGGGTTGTGCACTTTTGCTGGACACCATTATTGTGACAAGCCTTTTTAATAGTACTATATGCATAATTTGGCGACGAGCGCTCTCTATATGTACCACCTTTTTTTTAATTTCAAGTTTTGCTCCATGGCGCAATCCATTGATACTACTACTGTACAAAAGTGGAGTATATACATTTTTTAAAAGGCTAGAGGACGGGGCAGTCTAGCTCGGTCGGTTTCACGAGAGGCAAGGGCCTTTGTGATTTGACGGCTCATTACTGCTGTCAAATCAAATAGTACTGCGCCACCCGCTGCATGCCCGGCGCCTCCATTAAACCCCTCCGTTAAACCCGCATGCAAACCGAGAATCCTACTCCGGCCACACGTCCGTTCATGAGCGAGCCGGAATTAAACGCAACACCGGCCGAGCTCCTCCCGTCCGCCCTCAGTTTAAACGAGGCCAGACGCCGACCAAGCTCCTACCTCCGCCCTCTATTTACACGAGGCCAGACAGACAGCGGGCAAGAATCGCACCCCTCCGCCGCTCCCCCATCTCCTCCTTCACCATTTTCTCCACTCTTCTGATGGCTTCCGATGAGCCGTTCTCCGGCATATTACCCGGCTGGGTGGCCCGCTGAGCCCTCCGGATACGGGCGAGGCCGCTCGGTGCTTCACCAACCTCGCTTGGCCTAACGGAGCCAGTTGCCGCCCCAAGCAGGCGCGTGGTTCAGCAACTCGCCGCTCCAGTTCAGCTCGATGAGGAGTGGCGAGTTGCTCCACGCTGGCACGGTGGCGCACGCTGGTACTGGCACCGTCGCTGCCGCGTCGTATCGCGCCACCAGTGTCTGCGGTGGGCGCGCCTCCCGTGTCTGTGGGCGCGCCTCACGTGCCTGCGGTAGCGCCATGCAGGCAGAGACAGAAGCTGGGTGCGTGGAGAGCGACGAGTCGGTGGCCAGCTTCTCCGTGTCCGCCGCCATCATCGAGGAGAAGTAGAACACGGGAGGCCGCCGCCACTTGGGACCCATGAAGGCCATCGCCGAGGCGACGACCGCGGATTCAGGTGGTTTCTTTGTTGCTTCGTCTCTTCCGAGGACCTTTGTCGACCCCGCAAGTGTCTGACGGACATGAGGAAGACAAAGGGATCCGCGGGCGGCCATTTAGAACGAAATAAGTCTAGATACATCCATTTCTAGGACAAGTATTTCCGGACGGAGGGAGTATTAATTATACAAGAGAGCCGGATTGGCACCTCTTAGTTCATGTAAATGTAATGAAATCCATCATGTTTATATGAAGATCCGGCTTTTTTATACGAAATCCTTCATGCTCATATGAAATCAGTCTGTGTTTGCACGAATTTCATCTGGTTGGTTAGAGTTGTAAAAATGTATGCCGCTGGCGTTTGATGTCGTCCTCCGCTTAAGGAAGCGGGAGGAAATTTGCCGGCTGCCGTTGGAGATGCTCTTTATGCTGGAAATAATAGAGTGACATCCAATCCATTTGAGTTAATTTCCTATATGATTGTCCCTCTATAAAAACTTAATTGCATGTACAGTGTACACGTGACTTGCAGGGTGGCTACAGCTTCATACAGAAAGTTAAAAAGAAACAAGTCCATCCTTAATCTTGTATTCTAAGTACTCTGTGGGTTCCACTGTCAGTACAGTAGCGAAAGAAGTATATATTAAATAAGTAGAGTAATATATAATATAAAAATATAAAGTTAAAAGACAGAATTCGAACTCATGTCATCGCGTTGCGAGCATCCGGCGCTAACCAGCCCAGCACATTTTTGTTGTAGACCATGCTGGAGATATATCTCCATGTCTACTCTTATATATACTCCATTCGTTCCTAAATATTTGTCTTTTTCAGATTTCAAATGGACTACACATACGGATGTGTATGTAGACATATTTTAGAGTGTAGATTCACTCATTTTGCTCCGTATGTCTTTTCAGGAAGGGGTCAGATTTGTCCTTCATTTATTTATGAGGTATCCAGATGGCATTGCACCGCCAAGAAAAGAGGGTAACATCAAAATTATGGACTACTTTTTTGAGTATGTTGGTAAGGTCCGGTCATAGTCACTTGTTGAAATCTCTAAAAAGATAAATACTCCCTCCGTCCGAAAATACTTGTCATCAAAATGGATAAAAGGAAATGTATCTAGACGTATTTTAGTTTTAGATACATCTCTTTTTATCCATTTTGATGACAAGTATTTTCGGACGGAGGGAGTAGAAAACAGAGTTGGTGATGATGGTGTGCGTGCCATCCTGCAATATAGGCCGTCAGATTTATATCTAACGGATAGGAAAGAAACTATGGCAATTTTGCAAAAATATACCCACACGTCTCTCCACGTTCGCAAATAAGGCCTTCCCTCGTTCAACCTTTTCTCTCACAAGATAAACTACTCATACAAATGCATCTTGATGTTCCGTGCAACGCACGGGCAGCTAGCTAATTTCTTTTAAAATAGTTGTTGCGATAATTGGGTTGAAGTGATATATTTTATGTCTGCCTCGAATGATTTCAGATTCACTAGTAGTAACAAAGAAAAGGTTGCCTTGGTAATTAACAGAAAACAGGGTGAAAACTATCACATGAGGCCGGTAAAAACAAGGCACACTGGGTTCAACGTCATCGTCACTACAGCTGTGCGCGCACGAGAAGTCTACATATCGAGGGGGCTACCGAGCGAGGCACTGAGACACAATGTTTGAGAGAGAAACCAATTGACAGATTATGATCATATCGAGTTGTCACCCTTCTGCTGTCATTGTTGGGGGGGAGAGAAAGACGTATCGAGAGTGTGCGCGGTAGGCATAGAGGCACAACTAGCGAGTGTGTGTGTGTGTGTGTTTGAAAGAGGAGTGGATAGATTATTATCAAGATCGATGTGCCACCCTACTCCTTCGGTGCCGGGTAGTGTGTGTGTGTGTATGTTTGAGAGAGAAGCCAGTCGATAGATTAGTATCAAGATCGAGGTGTCACCCTACTCCTTCGGTGTTGGGAAGTGTGGGTGTGTGTGGGGGGGGGCAGTGACACTCACATATCTCTACTCTTATAAAAAACAGAGTTGGTGATGATGGTGTTCCTGCCATCCTGCAATATAGGCCATCCGATTTATATCCGACGGACAGGAAGGAAACTATGGCAATTTTGCAAAGAGATACCCACACCCCTCTCCGCATTTGCAAATAAGGCATTCCCTCGTTCATCCTTTTCTCCCACAAGATAAACTTCTCATACAAATGCATCTTGATGTTCCGTGCAACGCATGGGCATCTTGCTAGTAGGGAGAAGGAGTTTGTGTGACACATATCTAGCTATATTAAGGGATAGGTAGATAGCATATGTGTGAGAGACATTATTATACTTTGACACATTAGTGGCTGTGGGTGGGCGGAATTAAAGGGGTGGGCGTGTTAGACATAGAGAGCGTGTGTGTTTCTGTGTGAGAGACTTGTAGGACGGGGTAGAAAGACGAATTTAACACTGGCGGAGGGAGAGAAATACACGAAGTGCGCGTGTGTGATTCTGATGCCCATAGGGAAATGAGATATGTATGCGTGTGAGAGAGATTGCACAATTCATTCACGTATCACTATCTAGCGAGTGGACGTGCATCGCTTGAACATAAGTCAATAACTACTTCGTATCGTGGCCAAAGGTACAATATCGATTCAACGCTATAAAGATTGGACACTCACATATCACTTTTTTTCTATTTAAATAAACCTTTTCAGTTGTGCATGCCAAAGTTACAGTGATGTTTCTTCAAACAACCAATGTAGCTATCATGTATATGCACCATTGTTACTCTTGCATTCAAATTCATTAGTCTTGGATGATTTAAGTTTCTATTTTGAAGTAATATATGTAATATTCATATATGAATTCAACGGGTACGCAATTTATGAAATGGAGGCTATGTAATCATATGAGGTAAAACTTTTAAGTAGCTGACTACAATATCCATTTCTTTTTGTGTGCCCCTACACTAACACGTCAATGCATTATGTTTAAAGTAAATAACCAATGGCACTAAATTATCTATTTACATGAGAAATACATATGCTGAGCGTTTGATCCCTTTTTTGTGAACGCGCCACTACACCCATACGATTGGCCGCGCCCGTGTGAACGTCCAAGTTATCGGCGCATCATCCTGAGTTATTGTCTTTTTTTCTGGGGTGGACTTCACACCAGTTATTAACTGCTGACGCGTGCCCCGTGTACACAGTCTAGCATGACCTTCCCGCTAGCACGGTCCAAAATTAGTTGAAACTGGATACGAACGATCCCGCGGGCGGCAAAATCTCCCACCTCCTTCTAAAATTTCCGCCACCTTAGTCTTTAGCATGCAAAATCCCCCTTTTCTCCTTGGTGCACGGAGACCAACAGTTACAATACCGCCCTCATCTACATGATAGGTCGGGGCTGCTTTGGTAACTTCCGGTTCCCCCACTACACAGCACCCCCATTTCCTCTCCCCCTCCCGCAAAAACGACTAACTCCACAACACCAGAGCATCTTACATCACGCCGTCCGTACTTCATCGCCCTTTCTCCCCTCCCCTCTCGAAACCCTAGACTGCTCATCCACCGGCGTACCATAGCCCATTCACTGCCAGCGGCGTCCACCTCGCCGGATC
>NC_057796.1:250025312-250039602 GCF_018294505.1 Triticum aestivum
CTATACCATTCTCAACCCTACCGGGGCCGCTTTGCCAACTCACAAGTCCACGGCCTCAGATCCGCTTCCGCGCACCCTCATCCAACCTACCGGAGCAGCTTCTCACGCCCCGTCCACGGCCGCAGATCCGCATCGTTGACACCACCCTTAACCCAACCACCGGAGCAGCTTCTGACGCCCCGTCCACGGCCGCAGATCCGCGTCGTCGACACCATCCTTAACCCAACCACCGGAGCAGCTTCACCTACACCCTCGTCCACGACCACAGATCTGCTTCGCCCACACCGTAGTCCACCCTACCGGAGCCGCTCCACAAACACCCTGCTCGACGGTTCTAGATCTCCTTACCGGACCCCGACAGCCAGCGCATCGTCATCACCCTCGATGTTTCTAACCTGATTCCCACCGTCTGGAGAGATGCCAAGTACCCGCCACGGCCTAGGTACTTGTCACCTTTAAACCGTCCAGCATCACCTGCCCGATGTACTTCAAATATACTAACCGGTCGCTGTTACCTATTATGCAGCTGGCAAAAACTACAAGGACGATGTTTCTTCTGGATCTAACAGCTTGGCCAACCAAGATCCTGGACTAAGGCATTGCTATGATCTTGTAAGCGCGTCTCTCTCTCTTGTATTGTTCTGTGCCTGCCAGCGTGCTTTGCTAGGATTTTCGACCAGTAATCCCTTTGTGCAGACAATGATTTCTACTATTGGCTGCTAAATTAGATATGTAGATGTCATACATGATACTACCTCGTACCTCCGTTCCTAAATATAAGTCTTTCTAGAGATTCCACTATAGGCTACATACGGAGCAAAATGAGTGAATCTACACTCGAAAATGCATCTATATACATCTGTATGTGGTCCATACTAGAATCTCTACAAAGACATATATTTAGGAACAGGGGCAGTACATTACACAAAATCGTAGGTGGCATGTAGGAATTCCAATGCACTACATTAAGCTCCCTTAGAGTTCCTGCTAGTCCAGCCTACAGAGTCATGGCTAGTTTATGGTACGCACACAATCGTTAATTGGTGGTTTAAATATGCACAAGGGATATGCAATGTAGTATCATGTAGAGATGTCTGAAATTAGCCGTGTCAACTTGTAGATAGGGTTACACAATGAAAAAGTACAAGATGTATGTGGCAATTTCATGGAACATCGCAAAAAAAGGAGAGGCAGCGGTGAGCCTATACAGTGTGCTATGGTACGTCACTCCTCCATTGCAATCATCGTGACATGTTATTTGTATGCCAGTTCTATTAGCCAAGTTTCTTAGGGACAGTTATTACGAGTTATCCTAAGAAAATAAGCACCTGTGAATATAAGCTCCATGTAATAAGCCAACCAGTTCTTTTCATTGCGTTTTCAGCTTATCTTTGGTATGATTAGTGGAAAGTCTAGATTGCATAATATGTTTTTCATTTTGCTGCCCATATGGAAATTAATTTGACTTGCAAACATCACAAATTGAACCCAGTGCAGTAATTAATATGATAGGAAAACATACCATCACTATTTGCTCAAAATGCAAATACAAAGATACCATCTACTTGGCACAATCTACTTTGGTCAATGTTTTCCATAGAGATCCCATTGCCTAATTTAAACGAAGAACGCATGACCCACATTTAAATGAAGAACAATTATTTATTGAAATTCGATGGTCCAAGTGGCTGGTTATTATCGTATAGCAGCACCACCTGAAAGCATCATATAGCAGCAGCAGCTCATAGCAACTCATCATATAGCAGCAGCAGTCTGCAATTCATCATATACCAGCAGCAACTCATAGCAATTCATCATATAGCAGCAGCAGGAGCAGCTCATAGCAATTCATCATATAGCAGCAGCAGGAGCAGCTCATAGCAATTCATCATATAGCAGCAGGAGCAGCTTATAGCAACTCATCATATAGCAGCAGCAGCAGCTCATAGCAATTCATCATATAGCAGCAGCAGCTCATAGCAACTCATCATACAACGGCAGCAGCTCATAGCAATTCATCATATAGCAGCAGCAGGAGCAGCTCATAGCAATGCATCATATAACAGCAGCAGAAGCAACTCATAGCAATTCATCGTATAGTGGATAAGAATGAAAATTTGGCAAAAAATCAGAGGAGATCCTCACCTTGTTGGATGAGCTCATCCTTCAACAGCACCTCAAGGCCATGGCCTGGGAGGAGGGGAGGGGGAATAAGGTGCCTTCTACCGCAGTGTGGCATCAGTCGTAGTTGTGCAGCGCCCGCCGGAGTAGTGCGTTGGACGAACCACAGTGGAGCAGCTGCTGGAGACCATGAGAATGAGGGGCGGCGCCAGAGGGAGGAGCAGCCAGGGAGATTTGCCCCTACCCGCCGGCCATGTAGCCTAGCTGGACATAGCATCGTCGAGGACCAGGCCAGATGGGACCAGTGGCGACGGCTCGCTGGAGGAACCCTAGTGCTGCAGGCAGGGGATCGAGGTAGAGGGAAAGGGGAGAGGAGATCCAAGCGGGCCGGGCAATGAATGCTTGCGTGTTTGTTTTTACTTGAGGGTCAGGTGTGACACGGGCGTTAGCAGTTGCATTTTGAGTGTAATATAGGCAGACAACAGAGTCATTTCACTATTCCCCTTCCCTTCAATTTTTAGTGAGGTTCTACCCGAAACACCCCCCTCCAAAGCGAAATTAGTTAAGCCCAAGCCCATAACTCAAAAATGACTTATTTACATCTTTTATGGCTTATTTTGACAATATGCCCTAAAAAGGCGGAATCGAACTGGCCCTTAACCTGCAATTCAATTGTGCGTGCAATGATGGATCACTCCTGCCTGCTATCTGTACATTTAGGCATCATCATACATGGCATAACCTAATACATGTGCATTCCATTGTAGAATCTGGAATATGCAATGTTTATGTTAGTTCATACGTTGCACATGATGTTTAAATGCCCCTTAAATCTGGTCAGTCAAGTGATGGTCTTTAAGCCTCCTTCTTTGCTTCTTTTCTTGATATGTAAGATTTGCTCACACATTTGTTCAATTGTTTGTTTGCATCAGCCATACATACTAGGACTGTTTGCTTTGATTACTTGTTGTTCTTGACCTAAGACTCTAACAGAGCTTGTCAACGATTTAAACACTAAGGGCTGCTGTAGTGGGGCCTTGTCTAACTCATAGGTGACATAAAGGTTTGGCTGTACACTACAGTAGGCTCTCCAAGAGTACCTGGAGATCCAGTTCAAAGGTATGCCTAGTGTTTACATAGTGCAGACATAGTAAATGCTCATTTCATTGTGTGTAAGTGCAAGAGATGCAGCATGTTTCATTATGTGGTGTTGTTTTGTTATAATCTCATCCTTTTGTGTTCACAGACTGGAAAGTATGCATATTTATCTTCCAAGGAGACGAGTAACTAGTTTGTGTCACCTTGCAGAGGGGGTGCAATGAAGATAAGATTGAGGATTTCCAAGTACAAGATGTTAGGAAGGAGCCTTGCAAGAGAAGTAGGAGCTGCGCTGAGCCTCTTCAACCTGCTAAGGTATGTCACTATATGCAACTCAACAGTTCAATTCCTTGTTTGTTTCAGGCATAGTTAATTTTCTCTTTTCAATTGCTTTATTTGTCCTCAGTTAATGAGATGCCCAAATAATCATGCCTGATGTTCGGTACTTGTATCACTATTAGTTGACATAATTAAAGGCCTTACCATTCAATTACTCTGCCGAAGTGTGCCTGAAGCTTTGAAGTCTATTAACCAACTATTATTGCATGAGGCTCACAATCTAGTTTATACTACGCTAATGATTGCATAGTTTTGCCTGCTGTAGTATGTTTGTATGAAACCCTCTGCTGTTCATTATGCTCCCTAAGACTTTAATTGAGGCACAGAATGGCCAACTGCTTGCTTACTTATACGCAACGTGCTGTCTAAATTTGTAACTTGTCTGTGTTTTCGATTGGGCCCCAACATCATGCTCCTCTGGTGAGCTAAGAGGGATTTCTGTATGCAGGCTGCACAGACTATCTTTTTTATAATTTTTAAAATATCACCTGCTAATGCTTCATGACGTGTAACATTTTTTTTAAGTGACGTGTAACATTATTGTTAGTCCTGTTTTGCCATGTAGTACAAAATAGTGTTGTAGCGACCCGACCTCAGATGGTCAAGTCTCTGTGCTTCAGTGTCATCCCTGGATCGGTAATGCTGACACACAGTACTCGAAGGATTTATAACAGAGTAGCAATCACACACTTATTACATCGAATGTCTCAAGAGAGAGCTTATTACAATAATATGGCTTAAGGCCATCTAATGCGATAACAGCGGAAGGCTTGGAAGATAAAGTGAGTCCATCAACTCCAACGGCATAGCTGAGCTGCACGGCAACTACCTAACGAACCTTACTCCTCGTCTGAAAAGTCTGCAACATAATACGTTGCAGCCCGAAAATGGGTCAGCACATGGAATATGCTGGCAATATAACACAGTAGAGCAAAACAGGATAATGCTATCACTACATGCATATATGGCTGGTGGAAAGCTGTATGGTTATAGTTTTTGCGAAAAGCCAATTTTTCCCTACAACAAAGGAATAGATTTTAATTTAACTATCATGGTGGTTGAAACATCATTGAGAAGGTACCCCCAACTCAATCCCAATTAAAGTGATTAACAACCCAACAATATTAATTAAATATGGTGAGATACATGTGATAACTCAAGTACTAGATACTCAAGAATTGTCCATAACCGGGGAGACGGCTAACCATGATTAGATTGTACACTGTGCAGAGGTTTGCGCACTTTTCCCCACAAGACTCGATCGCCTCCGTTGGATTTTCTCGCACTTCATGGTGTTTGAGATACGGATGACCGAGACACAGTCTTTCAGAAACATTAACTCTCTACTCCGGGTAGACCATACCAAACCTACAAAACCCACTACCTGCTGATCTACCTCTTCAAGAGCTTCACGTAACTTACTCAACTATGCTAGAGCCCATAATAGCTTGTGGCTGCACACGGAAGTTTCTAGCATGAATCATCTCAGTTCCCTTTGAGCCTGGGTGGCGGTCCATAGGAAGATCACACGGGTACCCCGGGATTTCCAAGAAAATACAGACAACACTGGGTTCCCCAGGTGCCTCAATCCACCCAGTTGGTTGATTAAGTTGCCACCTTAAGTTGAACCATTAATTAACAATCTCTCATCTGTTATGGATTTCACTCAAACCCGAACCACGTCTACGAGCATAACATAGCAATATAAGCAATACGTAGAAGTAACTCCCAAGGGTTTGAATATAACAGGGCAATAGGTTCTACCTCATCATCTACTTCCCAACCCACATGTTAATGACATCCTAATCATGCAATGTTTGAGGATTGAGACTAATGCATAAAAACTGGGTAATAATGTGATATGATCAAAGTGTTACTTGCCTTGCTGACGATCCGCGAATCCTAGAGACTCGTAGTAACACGCTTCGCACTCCGGGAATTCTATCGCAAGCAAACAATAACATACATAAGTAACAAGCAATGATCCACACGCAAAACTCAAATAAGAGAGGTTGACCAGAAAGTTCAACTTAAGAACTCCGGTTTGCAAAAAGAATCAAATCGAATGGAGCAACGAAACTCAAACGGCGAAGGAATGAAACTTCGTTTACTAATCTGAACTTAGGTCACATTTTACAGTAGCAAAAACTTGTTTGAGTTGATTAACCGGAAAGAGGGTTTCGAGACGAAACTCCAGGCGCTTGAATCGGCTGATTCCGATAAACGAGCAAAAAGATAAACAGAAACTAAGATCGGATCAGAAATCGCGATCAGAAAAATCGCGGAATAAATCCGAGAAAAAGAAAAACGAAGAACAGGTTAACGAACGAACGTTCATTAACTGGATCTAAACGAAGACCGCGTTCGTTAAAACGAACGGACGAGCGAACGCTCACTAAATAAATAAACTGGAGAAAAACCGATCTATTCAAAAAAATGAAAACTAGGGTTTTGAAAAAAATAAACTGAACGGTTTTTTTAAGAAAAACCGGCGGTTCGGATCCGGCGGCTACCTCCGGCGACGGCTTGGGCGGTGGGGCGGTGGGGCTGCGGCGGGAGGCGGCGGCGGCTCGGGGCACGGCGCGGGCGGCTACGGGCGGTGGTGGTGGTGTTGGGGCTCGGGGTGGCGGCGTATATAAAGGGGCGGGGCGGCGACTTGGAGGAGGGGGCAAGGCGCGGCGGAGGCGGAGTCCAACTCGGACTCCGGTCCGAGTGGCGGCGGCGGCGGCTGGGCCGGCCTGGCTCGGCTGGGCCCTAGGCCCAGTCGGGCACGGGATTTTTTTAAAATAATTCCGTCGTCAGAATAAAAATCCTAGAAAAATAAATAAAAATCTAAAAATGCCAAAACAAATTTTCACCGTCTAAATAAAATATTTAGGACGAGGTGAACATTTTCTTGACCCTAAAATGCAATGTTGAAAACGTGCAATTTTCTAATGCAAATAAAATCCGAATAAATCCAAATAAAATCCAATAAATGATTTTAATATTTTTCCTCCAATATTTCACTTATTTTGGAGAAGTCATATTATCTCCACTCATTTGATTTAATATGAAATATTATTCGGAGAGAAAAATTATTAAAATCAAAATCCTCGTTTCATTATTTGATAAAAATCAAAATATGAAAACCGGAAAATCCCCAACTCTCTCCGTGGGTTCTTGAGTTGCTTAGGATTTCGAGGATTGCGGAACGTTAATGCAATAAATCATGATATGCATGGATGATCTATGTATAACATTCCAAATTGAAAATTTGGGATGTTACAAACCTACCCCCCTTAAGATGAATCTTGCCCTCGAGATTCGGGTTGGCTAGAAAATAGGTATGGGTGGTCCTTGCGGAGATCAGCCTCTCGTTCCCAGGTGGCTTCATCTTCGGTATGGTGACTCCACTGAACTTTGCAAAACTTGATAATCTTACTGCGGGTGACTCTGCTGGCAAACTCAAGAATCTTAACTGGCTTCTCCTCGTAAGTCAAATCACTGTCCAACTGAATCACCTCCAAGGGTACTCTATCTCTTAATGGTATGTCAGCCATCTCAGCATGACACTTCTTCAGCTGTGAAATGTGGAACACATCGTGGACTCCTGACAATCCCTCAGGTAACTCCAACTTGTAGACTTCTCCCATCCGTTCCAAAATGCGATACGGTCCTACAAATCTCGGGGCTAACTTTCCTTTAACTCCAAAACGTTTCACTCCTCGCAAGGGCGATACTCGCAGATATGCTCTGTCTCCAATTTCGTAGGTTACCTCCTTGCGTTTTGAGTCTGCATAACTCTTTTGCCTGGATTGAGCAATCTTCAGTCGGTCTCGGGTCAATTTTACCTTCTCCTCAGATTCCTTAATCAAGTCTGGTCCAAACCACTGTCGGTCTCCTACCTCATCCCACATCAACGGTGTTCTGCACCTGCGTCCATACAGGGCTTCAAACGGTGCCATTTTCAAACTGGCTTCGTAGCTATTGTTGTATGAGAATTCTGCATACGGCAAATTGTTATCCCAACTAGATCCATAATCTAGCGCACAAGCTCTCGACATGTCCTCCAAAATTTGATTGACTCTCTCGGTCTGTCCATCTGTCTGCGGGTGAAACGCTGTACTGAACTCCAATCTCGTTCCCAAAGTCTGGTGTAACTGATGCCAAAACTTTGAAGTAAACTGTGTTCCTCGATCTGATACGATGGTCCTCGGAACTCCATGCAGACATACGATCTTGGACATATAGATCTTGGCCAACTTTGCACTTGTATAGGTGGTTTTCACTGGGATGAAGTGAGCTACTTTGGTCAAACGATCAACTACTACCCATATGGAATCATATCCTGCTTTAGTCCTGGGTAATCCGGTGATAAAGTCCATGCCAAGTTTATCCCACTTCCATTCGGGTATCGGCATAGGCTGTAACAGTCCTGCTGGCTTCTGATGTTCTGCCTTAACTCTCTGACATACATCACATACGGCTACATACTCGGCAATATCCTTCTTCATACCAGTCCACCAGAAACGTTCCTTCAAATCCAAATACATCTTGGTGTTTCCGGGGTGTATCGAGTATGGTGAGTCATGCGCTTCTTGAAGTATTAACTTTCTGATCTCCTGGTTATTGGGCACGTAAATTCGGTCCTCAAACCATAGGGTATCGTGCTCATCCTCACGAAAACCTTTGGCCTTTCCTTTGCCCATCTTCTCCTTTCGCTCGGCAATCTCCTTGTCCTCCTTCTGAGCTTCCCGACTCTTATCCAGCAATGTCGACTGTACCTCCATTGTGGCAATGAACCCTCTAGGTACAATCTCTAATCGAAGTTCCATGATGTCCTCTGCTAACTCCTTCGGTAGTCCTTTACTTTCAAGGATATTAGCATAACTCTTCCGACTCAAGGCGTCTGCTACGACGTTGGCCTTTCCTGGATGATAGTGTAGCTTCATGTCATAATCCTTTATAAGCTCCAACCATCTCCTCTGCCTAAGGTTCAGCTCCTTCTGGGTGAAGATGTACTTCAAACTCTTGTGATCCGTGTACACATCACAGCGGTTTCCAATAAGGTAATGTCTCCAAGTCTTCAACGCATGCACTACGGCTGCTAGCTCCAAATCATGCGTGGCATAATTCAACTCATGAGGTTTTAGTTGTCGTGAGGCATACGAAACAACTCTTCTGTCCTGCATAAGCACACATCCAAGTCCTAAGCGAGAGGCATCGCAATACACTTGGAACTCCTTATGTATATCTAGCAGTACTAGCACTGGGGCTGTAGTCAAACGTTTCTTCAACTCCTGGAAACTTGCCTCGCAATCTTCTGTCCATTTGAACTTGGTGTCCTTCTTCAACAGTTCAGTCATTGGCTTTGCAATCTTGGAAAAATTCTCAATGAATCTCCGGTAGTATCCCGCGAGTCCAAGAAAACTGCGGATCTCGCTAACTGAGGTGGGTGCCAACCATTCAGTGACTGACTGAACCTTGCTAGGGTCTACTGCTATACCTTCTCCTGATATAACATGTCCAAGGAATCTGACTTCCTTGAGCCAAAACTTGCATTTGCTAAACTTAGCATATAGCTGGTGTTCCCTGAGCTTCTCGAGAACTAAACGCAAATGCTCTTTGTGCTCCTCCTCGTTCTTTGAGTATACCATGATATCATCAATAAACACCACAACAAACTTGTCCAAATACTCCATGAACACCTTGTTCATCATGCTCATGAAATAGGCAGGGGCGTTAGTCAGTCCAAACGACATGACCGTATACTCGTATAATCCATATCGCGTTGTGAACGCTGTCCTTCTCTCGTATCTTCAACTGATGATACCCCGATCGTAAATCGATCTTTGAGAACACTTTAGCTCCTTGCAATTGATCAAACAGATCGTTGATCATCGGTAGTGGGTACTTGTTCTTTATCGTCACTTCATTCAAGGCTCGATAATCAACAACCATCCTTAGGGATTTATCCTTCTTCTCAACCAAAAGTACTGGGGCTCCCCAAGGTGATGAACTTCTCCGGATGTATCCTTTCTCCAATAACTCCTTGATCTGTTTCTTAATTTCCTCCAGGTCATTTGCAGGCATCCGATAGGGTCTCTTGGATATTGGTCCTGTTCCTGGCAACAGTTCTATCAAAAACTCGATGTCTCTGTCCGGTGGCATGCCTGGTAATTCCTCCGGGAAAACATCCGGGTAATCCTTTACTACCGGCACTTCCTCCTGAACAACTCCCGTAAGGGCATTCACTTGGCTCCTCCTAGGCACATGCCTAGACACATACTTAATCCTTTTTCCCTCCGGGGTGGTGAGATAAATCGACTTACTAGCACAGTCAATGCTTCCTCCATACTTTGACATCCAGTCCATACCCAATATCACATCCAATCCTTGCGACTCCAAGATGATTAGGTCGGATGGAAACACATGTGTGCCAATGGTTAAGGGTATCTGGTCACACCATCGGCTAGCCATATACTCTGCTCTGGGTGAACTCACTAAAAGAGGGGTCCTAAGGGTTTGGGTTGGTAGTTTAAACTTATCCACGAATCCCCTTGATATGTATGAATGCGATGCACCAGTATCGAAAAGAACAAGAGCGGTAAATGACTTAACCAAAAACTTACCTATTACCGCGTCCGGCTACTCTTCAACCTCCTCCATGTTAACGTGGTTCACTTGTCCTTTGTTGAATGGATTGGGCTTCTTCCCAGCGCTTCCATTTCCGTTTCCATTCCTTCCTTCAGGGCAATCATTGGCATAATGCCCTGTCTTCCCGCACTTGAAGCAGGTAACCTGACTTAGGTCTCTTTTGGCGGGTGTGGACGGGTTGGAGCGGTTCTGATTGTTGTTAGCCCCGTTCCCATTCCCATTCTTAGCACCACTGTGGTTATGTGATCCTCCTCCAGTGTGGTTGTGACCTCCATGGTTATGAACAAGTCCTCCCGAGTTCGGGGTTAGGCGAGGCTTCTGCTGAGCTCCTGAGTTATACTTCCCTTGTCCATACTTCCTCTTGCGGCTCTCAATCTGCTGCTGCTTCCCCTCAATCATAAGAGCCTTATCTACCAACTCCTGGTAGTTGTTGAAGGTTGCTACCATCAACTACATACTCATCTCATCATTCAGCCCTTCCATAAACTTCTCCTGCTTCGCGGCATCTGTGGCCACATCATCAGGGGCATAGCGTGATAACTTGCTAAACTCATCCACGTACTGTGCCACAGTACGGTTCCCCTGGCGTAGGTTGCGGAACTCCCGCTTCTTCATCTGCATAGCTCCAGTTGAGACATGGGCTGTGCGGAAAGCTTGCTGAAACTAGTCCCAAGTGACATTGGCTACAGGAAAAGTGGCTGTCTAATTCTCCCACCATGAGGCTGCTGGTCCATCCAATTGATGTGCGGCAAAGCGCACCCTCTCAGCATCTGTGCAACCTGCGGTGGTCAACTCCCTTCCAATACGGCTTAGCCAATCATCAGCAACTATAGGCTCGGTGCTACTGGAAAACACCGGCGGATGTAACCTTAGAAAACGGGCTAGGTTGTCCACTGGCGGCGGGTTGTTGTTGTTGTTGTTGTTGCCCTGGTTCTGAACTAGTAATTGCATCAAGGCATTCTGCTGCTGGATCAACTGGGTGAGTTCCGGTGGGAAAGCAAAACCGGTGTCACGTCTCGGAGGCATCTGATGGGTTTAGATGGAAGAGATTAGAATAGAAAAGGGGTCTAATGAGAAAGCACTACCCATATGCACATGAGACAAACACAATCATTTCACTCAATCAATCAAGCAAGGGCATACAAACGGTCTAGAACTATCGCAAAAGTGCTCACTACTACTATATACATGCGGGAAATACTACTAATAGTTGGTGGTCATCTAGAAATTTTGATTGGTGGAAGACTCCATGATGTCTGCTCCAGCTTCGTCTTCAAAGTCATCATCACTAGGGTCGGAGTCGGTGTCGTCGATGATGATGTAGTTATCCGGGCAGGTGGAATCGTCGTCTTCTACTCCCGGTGCTGGTCCTCCCATGAATACTCCGATCTTCTTGACTAGGTCGTCATTCTTCTCCAGTAGGGTCTTGATTTCCTCCTCATATCCATCACGTGTAAACTTGAGTTCTTCCTCTAGCTCGATGATCCTAGTCTTCGCCTTCTTCAAGTCCATCATGTCCGCGCACATCTGGTTCACCTGACGTCGAATGTGCTGGTTTAACTCCTGGATGAAAGCTGCAATGGATCTATCCTTCCTGGTGCTGATTACTTCCCATTGCTCGTCTCGGCGCCCACATATTTGGTAGATTGTGTCCTTAAGCTCCCTGTTGTAAACCTCTCCAATGCGTCCCATTGTAATGTGGGCTGCCATGCTCTTGCCTAGACTCCAGGTAGGTGCTTCGAAAGAAAACTCTATGGGTTTAGAAGTTGGCGAGAACGTCCTTCCTGGAACTTGTACTTGAACCATCTAGCGCTCCTCTTCAGGTAAAGTGGCATTGTACGTCCCGGTGAAGCTTGGTATTCCAATGTTCAAGTACCTAGTGACTTCCTTCAGGTGACGTCCAAAAGGTGTGTCTTCATCCGGTTCTGCAAACTTGTTCTTCATCTCCGCCATCCTAAAGAGTAGAAAATGGAGAGGAGTCAGAAATGAGTAGAGAAGTGTGACCTAGGGTTTATCTTAGTGGTCGTGTCCTACACTCAGCGTGTGCTCTGATACCATCTTGTAGCGACCCGACCTCAGATGGTCAAGTCTCTGTGCTTCAGTGTCATCCCTGGATCGGTAATGCTGACACACACAGTACTCGAAGGATTTATAACAGAGTAGCAATCACACACTTATTACATCGAATGTCTCAAGAGAGAGCTTATTAAAATAATATGGCTTAAGGCCATCTAATGCGATAATAGCGGAAGGCTTGGAAGATAAAGTGAGTCCATCAACTCCAACGACATAGCTGAGCTGCACGGCAACGACCTAACGAACCTTACTCCTCGTCTGAAAAGTCTGCAACATAAGACGTTGCAGCCCGAAAATGGGCCAGCACATGGAATATGCTGGCAATATAACACAGTAGAGCAAAACAGGATAATGCTATCACTACATGCATATATGGCTGGTGGAAAGCTGTATGGTTATAGTTTTTGCAAAAAGCCATTTTTTCCCTACAACAAAGGAATAGATTTTAATTTAACTATCATGGTGGTTGAAACATCATTGAGAAGGTACCCCCAAGTCAGTCCCAATTAAAGTGATTAACAACCCAACAATATTAATTAAATATGGTGAGATACATGTGATAACTCAAGTACTAGATACTCAAGAATTGTCCATAACCGGGGACACGGCTAACCATGATTAGATTGTACACTATGCAGAGGTTTGCGCACTTTTCCCCACAAGACTCGATCGCCTCCGTTGGATTTTCTCGCACTTCATGGTGTTTGAGATACAGATGACCGAGACACAGTCTTTCAGAAACATTAACTCTCTACTCCGGGTAGACCATACCAAACCTACAAAACCCACTACCTGCTGATCTACCTCTTCAAGAGCTTCACGTAACTTACTCAACTATGCTAGAGCCCATAATAGCTTGTGGCTGCACACGGAAGTTTCTAGCATGAATCATCTCAGTTCCCTTTGAGCCTGGGTGGAGGTCCATAGGAAGATCACACGGTTACCCCGGGATTTCCAAGAAAATACAGACAACACTGGGTTCCCCAGGTGCCTCAATCCACCCAGTTGGTTGATTAAGTTGCCACCTTAAGTTGAACCATTAATTAACAATCTCTCATCTGTTATGGATTTCACTCAAACCCGAACCACGTCTACGAGCATAGCATAGCAATATAAGCAATACGTAGAAGTAACTCCCAAGGGTTTGAATATAACAGGGCAATAGGTTCTACCTCATCATCTACTTCCCAACCCACATGTTAATGACATCCTAATCATGCAATGTTTGAGGATTGAGACTAATGCATAAAAACTTGGTAATAATGTGATATGATCAAAGTGTTACTTGCCTTGCTGACGATCCGCGAATCCTAGAGACTCGTAGTAACACGCTTCGCACTCCGGGAATTCTATCGCAAGCAAACAATAACATACATAAGTAACAAGCAACGATGCACAAGCAAAACTCAATTAAGAGAGGTTGACCAGAAAGTTCAACTTAAGAACTCCGGTTTGCAAAAAGAATCAAATCGAATGGAGCAACGAAACTCAAACGGCGAAGGAACGAAACTTCGTTTACTAATCTGAACTTAGGTCAAATTTTATAGTAGCAAAAACTTGTTTGAGTTGATTAACTGGAAAGAGGGTTTCAAGATGAAACTCCAGGCGCTTGAATCGCCTGATTCCGATAAATGAGCGAAAAGATAAACAGAAACTAAGATCGGATCAGAAATCGCGATCAGAAAAATCGCGGAATAAATCCGAGAAAAAGAAAAACGAAGAACAGGTTAACGAACGAACGTTCGTTAACTGGATCTAAACGAAGACCGCGTTCGTTAAAATGAACGGACGAGCGAACGCTCGCTAAATAAATAAACCGGAGAAAAACCGATCTATTAAAAAACGAAAACTAGGGTTTTGAAAAAAAAAACCGAATGGTTTTTTTAAAGAAAAACCGGCGGTTCGGATCCGGCGGCTACCTCTGGCGAGGGCTTGGGCGGCGGGGCGGAGGGGCTGTGGCGGGAGGCGGCGGCGGCTCCGGGCGCGGCGCGGGCGGCGGCAAGCGGCGGCGCGGGCG
>NC_057796.1:251123653-251155769 GCF_018294505.1 Triticum aestivum
CGCCTAAGTTTAAAAAATCCTACCGAGTGGTGAGCAATCCTCCCACTCGGGGGCTTAGCTGCAGTCCAGTACTCGCCTAAGTTTGAAACACATCCCTATCCGCAAGGATGACGAGGTGCAGGTCGACTGCAACCTTCTTCTTCGGAGCTACGCCACAAATACAATGTGCACTCCATCCCTATCCACCAGGACGACGAGGTGCAGGTCGACTACAACGTTCTCCTTCGGAGCTACGCCACAAATACAATATGCGCTCCATCCCTATCCGCAAGGACGATGAGGTGCAGGTCGACTGCAACCTTCTCCTTCGTAGCTACGCCACAAATACAATGTGCGCTCCATCCCTATCCGCAAGGACGACGAGGTGCAGGTCGACTGCAATCTTCTCCTTCGGAGCTACACCACAAATACAATGTGCGCTCCATCCCCGTCCGCAAGGACGACGAGGCGCAGGTCGATTGAAGTCTTCACCTCAGGGTTGCATCTCAAACAGAAAGGTCATTCCAAACGAAGAACAAATTCCAAAAGCAGTCGCAAGCATATCCTGAAATAAATCAAGTTCAGATGAACCCTAAAGGTACAAGACCACGGATCAAAGCACTCGGATGTTCGGCCCGAAGGAGTTTAACGATTACAAAAATCACTCGGCATTCCGAGGGAAATTTAAGGTGGAGCATAAAAGTTTGTTCACTCCGCAGGATGAGGGCTGGCAGGCTCGACGAATTCGTCCAGGTCAATGCCATCGGCAATCCGAGTGGTGGCAGCAATGAAAGTCTCCATAAAGGATTGTGTCGGCGTTCTGGGAAGGGGGGTCCCCAGACTTGCCTGCCTGCGGCCTGTGGCGTGGCTCAAGTGGGGGCCCAGCGCGGCCCATCTTCATCAACACAATCTCAAGACCCTCGCGAGGAGCCAAGCCTCGCGGGGTGGACGACAGAGCACTTCCTCAGGAGCAGCCTCATCAGGCAGGCTCGCGAGGAGGCCGAGAGATCAATGCAAGGGTACCTCGCGAGGATCCAGTGACGCAAGCCATGACGATCAAGACCAGGCGGGCGCCGGCCTGTGCAGAGTCCTTGTTTCCCCTTTGGTGCAAAGGGGGCAAGCACAGGCCAAGGCATCATGCAAAGGTTACCATTCTAGTGCAACGAGACCAAGACCAGTCGGACGGCCGGACGGAGGTCACCGTGGAGCCCAAGACGGCGTCACCACCAGAGCTTTTGGCAGCCGAAGACCACCTTTGGTCAGGATAACTTGTACTAGATGTTCCCCTTCAAAATGGCCAATTGTTGGCACCCTTCCCGCTCAATTATTTCAGGGAGAGGCCCAGGGCCTCTATAAATAGAGCTAGCCACCATAGAGTAGAGGCATCTGGGGACAAAGTAGAACTCATCGCACCAGCTCAAGAACACCTCTCGCGAGGCTGCTCTTCCTTTGTACTGTTCAACATCAGCCTCCGAGGCAATCCACCACACGACACACTGGAGTAGGGTATTACACCACAACGGTGGCCCGAACCAGTATAAATCTCGTGTCCCTTGTGTTGTTCATAGTTTCCATCTTAGTTCGCACGAGAGGATCGGACGTAGATTGGTAGGGGAGAGATCTCCGCGTGCACCCCAGTGTTCGAACCTCAAGGGTCTGTCGGAACCCGAAATCCGACATTTGGCGCGCCAGGTAGGGGTGCGCCGGAATCCCTTCTTCCGCTGTTCGCGTGTGATCTTCCGTCGTGTCCATGGCTGACGCTCGTCGGGCTTGCGCCGAGCGCCGGGATGCTCTCGCCACCCGCGTCGCCCAGACGGCGCCCATCGGCGGTCCCCCTCGTCGTTCCCCGTCGCCCGCCGCCAACGCCGCCACCGGCCCGGTGGGGAACGAGCAGCAGGCCTCGTCCCAGCATCCTTCGGTGCGGTGGGATGGCCGCACTGCCACCCCGTCGCTGACCCCGGCTGGCTCGTCGTCCCATGCCCGTCGCACCCCCATGGATGCGCGCGCCTCACTGCTCTTGGCAAAGGAGCTTCTCTGTTACCGCCCCGTCGACGACCTCTACGAGGACTGGCTCGCCCGCATCACCGAGCTCGTCAGCGCCGCAGGGGGCTCCCCCTTGCGGTCCCCCTCGCTACCACGCCCTCTGTTCTGCGCAGGAGGCAATGATCAGGAGGTGCCACCGCCACCTCCTCCCCAAGAAGGCGCCTTGGCTGCAAGGCGTGCAGCCCCAGGACGGGACCCTCCCCGTCCAGCGCCTGCGCAGCAAGAAAGGAGCTGCCAAGAGATCCCACGTCCCCGAGAAGGTGCTCGCGTGCTCCCAGCGCCGGCGCGCCAAGATCGCGTCCCAGCGCCTCCACCCCAAGACCCCGCGCTGCTCCCAGCAGCGGCGCGGGATGACCTGCAAGAGCAAGATCGGCACCAGCCGAGGGCGCCGGTGGCCACAGCGGGCTGCCTCGCCTTCACCGCCGAGCTGCACGGCGTCACATGGTCGGGCAAGTTCAAGCCTGACCTCCCTCCTCGCTACGATGGCACGGCGGACCCCGCGGAGTTCCTGCAGCTCTACGAGCTAGGCATCGTAGCCGCCAACGGGGACGAAAAGGTCATGGTGAATTGGTTCCCCATGGCGCTCGAGGACGGTGCCCGCACCTGGCTCCTGAGCCTGGCCCCCGGCACGATCTCCTCCTGGAGCGAGATGCGCACCCGCTTCATCGCCAACTTCCAGGGCACTCGCGACCGGCCCGCGGGCGTGAGCGACCTGCGCCGCATCAAGCAGCAGCCAGGGGAAACCCTGCAGAAGTACATCCAGCGCTTCAACTATGCTCGCCTCAAGATCCCCAAGGTAACTGAGGAAGCCATTATCTCAGCTTTCTCCGACGGCGTGCGTGACATCAAGATGAAGGAGGAGCTAGCCATCCACGAAGACCTGTGCACATCCCTAGAGCTATTCAACTTGGCGACCAAGTGCGCCAGGGCCGAGGAAGGGCGCCTCTCCCTTCTCGAGCTCCCGGCAGCCGACCCAGAAGAGAAGAAGCTCAAGGCCAAAGACGTGAAGCACAAGGGGGCTGCTATGCTAGCAGCGGAGCCGGACACCAAGCGAGGCAGGGATCAGCCTGAGTCATCCAAGGGCAAACGCTACTGCGTGTACCACGAGCTCCACACCCACAACACCAACGAATGTCAAGAGCTCAGAGCCGTGCGAGACGGGCGGATCGGCCGACGCCCCGAGCGTAATGACAGGGGTTATGGCCGAGGAGGAGGAAGAGGTGGAGGACGATGGGAAGACCGTGGCCCGTGCCAGGGATGGCATGACCACCCTCGCGAGGACCGCTAGCAGGACCAGCCTCGCGAGGGGGGCTGGAGGGACCAGCCTCGCGAAGACCGCCCGCACGGCAATGCGGGCCTCCCGCCTCTGCCGCCACCGCCAAGGAGGAATGAAGACCAACATCAAGACGATGGGATTGGGGGCTTCCAGGAGCCGCGCACAATTTCCTGCATCTTGGGTGGCGCTCAGGCTCCAGCCTCACAGTGCATCTTCAAGCAGTTTGCTCGCGAGGTGAACGCAGTTCTTCCCAAGCCTGAGGCCACGCGCCCTCTCAGGTGGTTTGCGTGCGCTATCACGTTCGTCTCAGCATATCAGCTCAAGTGCGCGGCAACGGCTGGGGTCCTCCCGATGCTCTGCTCCCCAGTCATCAGCAACGTGCAGGTCACCAGGACCCTCATCGATGGCGGTGCTGGACTCAACGTCGTGTCCGTCGAGACGTTCGACAACCTCCAAGTGCCATACGATCAGCTTCAGCCAACCAAGCCTTTCTCAGGAGTCACCGATGGTTCTACTGTTCCGATTGGGCAGGTGCGCCTTCCAGTCACCTTCGGACAGCGCGACAACTACTGCACCGAGCTCATTGACTTCGACGTCGCTCACATTCGCCTACCGTACAATGCCATCCTCGGGTACCCGGCCTTAGCCAAGTTCATGGCAGTAACTCATCATGGTTACAATGTCCTCAAGATGCCTGGAAGTGGTGGAGTCATCACCGTTCCTTGTGAAGAAAGAGACGCGGTGTGTTCACTGGAGCGTGCGTTCCAAGCTGCAGCAGTCGAAGACCCAGATCACAGGGACGGGACACCTCTCGAAGCGACCCTCAAGAACAAGAAGACCTCGCCAGGCTCAAGCCACAAGGGGGCTGGCGCCTCCGGAGGTGATGCGTCGAGCTCCGCGCTCGATCAGGGAGCGCCACCCTCTCACGCATAGGAAAGCATGCCCAGTGCCCTCCTCGGGCAAGACTCGGGGGCTTCTCCTTGGAGAGCCACCGACCTTGCAGAGGTCGCGAGGGAGGCGCTCGGGCGCCACTTGGAGGGGCGCTTTCAGGTGCTTTTCCCTCAGGAAGGTACAAGGCAAGGAAGACCAAACCCTCAGGAGTTCATCGCAAGAAACACTCAAGAGCTACAAGAGTCAAGAGTCATGCGCGGCAGCCGCCGCTTGCCTGCCGCAGCCCCACATCCAGGCGAGGATGGTGGGCTGCGCGTCTGCATCGACGTCCCAGGACTCAACCGAACCGCGTCTCAAGAGCGCCTCTGGCCTTCGCGCGTGGGGCGTTGTGAGGGGCCACCTCACAGCTACGTTCGCATGCCCTTCGGCCTGCCAAACGCAGCCGCCACTCACCGACGCTTACTGAGGAGCATTCTGGAGGCTCAGGAGGTCAGGCACCACGCGGTCCTGGCAGAGATGGAGATGGCTCTCGAGGACCCGCCTGAGCCTACGGAGCCTCCCGAGGCCCCAAGGCCTGGGGGCTCGTGAGGGCCGACGTCTTCACCGCGCATCGCTCACTCCCTCATCATCACTTCCTCTTCAACGGCGTCAGGTGACATCTTTCAGAGTTCTACTTTCAGCTGGGAGTGCCCGCAGGGCTGCACCATTCCCAGGCCGCGTGGGTCCGTCCCCGCGGCATGTATCCATTTTGTTAATGTTCTTTACTTACCTTGTTGGGGGCACCCTCCGGGCTGCATCACCCCCACGCCACTTGGGCCCGACCCGGCGGCGGTTGCTTTCACCTGCGTTCGTTTTGAGCTGGATTTCCTCCTTTATGCCTAACATATCCGACCTAATCGCCTGCTCGATTGACACCCACCTATGGAGCCACTCGCTCTGGCACGACGCTTGCGCACGGGTCCGTCCCTGCAACGTCGATAAATCTGAGTGGTCGAGCTCTGGCCGCGGCAGCCCCGCAAGGCGCCACCTCACCAGGCCCTCAAGTGCCCCGATGACTTCCTCAGAGTGGCCAAGGGTTGGCTGGCAGCCGTAATGACAAGCCTTGCTTCTCCTCATTATTGGTGTGCAGGACCTACTCCAGGAGCAACGTTGGGGCGTTGCGAGCTCTCTCTCCCTCTCTCCGGCACGGACCGCTTGCACGTTAAAAGGGGGGCGCCTGAGCATCGCGACTCATGGGCTCCTACTGGCTCTCCAGCCCTCACCCCCTGGCCTTGACCCACGGCATCGGGACCTGTCATACCAGTGGCGGCTGAGCTCGCTCGAGGGCCGGGACCTGAGGACGTAGAATGCTAAGGGAAGTGCGGGAGAGTGGGAAAGAAGCTCGCGAGGGCCCAGCATCGCAGTGCCTCGTTCACCGACTCTCGGGCCTAGCGCTTCTCCGAGGGACTGCGTCAGGCGCACAAGATAAGTCACGCCCTCACAAGAGCTAGACCAACGCAACGCTAAATCTCCGCCCTGTGTAATTCTGTCACGGTGACGCTACCTTCCTTTCTCGCCTAGCGAGGATTGCTTGAGCGCTAAAGGGGACCTCCCAAGCATCGCGACTCGGGGGCTCTCACCGGACCTCGGGCCGCTCACCTCCTGGCCTTGACCACGGCATCGCGACCTGGCATACCAGCGACGACTGAAGCTTGCCTGGGGACTGGGGCCTGTCAGCGTAGAGCGCCGAGTCCTCGTGAGGATAGAAAGGGGGAGCTCAGCCGGGACAGGACGGACACCTCACGCCAATTCATATTAAGGATATAATATTTACAAAAGGCACGGCAGACACCTTACATACCCCGCGGGGTGTTACTCTAATTCCTCGCAGGGAACAAAAGGAGCTAACCCTAAGGAACGTTAATTGCCAGCACCTCCGCACGCGACGCCATCATCAACAGTGGGCCGCCCGACGCCGGCGCCAACCCCATCCAGATCAGCGGCGTCGGCGGCCCGATGCAGCTGCCCCACTCCAGGCACGTCGCGAGCTCGGAGGCTCGTAGCTGTCGTCGCTCGTCTCCGGGGTCGCGAGGAGTTCAAGGGAGCCGCTGAAGCCTTCAATCCCTCCGCTGCTGCCTGAGGAGCTGCTGGAAGACCAACCGGCGGGCCGGGCCCTTGCCAGTTCGTCGTCCCCGCCGCTTCCCTCAGGGCAGCACTCCAGCCGGCATCCTTCAGCATCGAAGACCTTGAAGAACATCAGGGAGGTGCCGTCGTATTCAAGATGAATCACGAGGGCACCCACCGATCGGCAGACCCGGGCGATCTCACCCCAGCCCCGGGTCATGAAGACCTTGCCGGGAGCGGTGATCGCGACTTCCGCTCTAGTCGCAGGGGTGCTGCAGTCGGCGTGCTGCAGCCAGAGCTCCAGAGACCTGCCCTGCATCTCGAAGGCGAAAGAGGGAGGAAGGCGGATCCACGACATTGGAGGCATGGCGGCGTGGAGCACAATCTCGCGAGAGGAGCGCTCCGCGTGGACTCCAGGAGGGACGACGCGCACCACCGTGACTCGCCGACGTCGACAGCGACGCTGTTGGGGCTGCTCGGCGTCCTCCTCCCTAGGGCCCACGACGCGGGCATACAAGGGGAGTGGAAACCCAGGCGGCGGCCGCTCATACCACGGCCTCGACACCTTCTGCTAGGCGCCTTCGTCCCGGCGGCTGGGGACTGGCCGCTTCTTCGGTGGGAGGGGGCCGGGACCCTCTCGAGGGGCCTTCCCCTTCTCCTCTGCAGAAAACCGGCGAATTGGTGCCATCGGCGCAAGAGAAAGCAAGGACAAGGAAGAAGGAGGAAGAAGCAGAAAGGGGTGAACTGGCGGAGCTCACGCAGCCCCGTACTTATAGCCGGAGAAGACCAACCGCCGAGCACCACGATCGCAGGTAATCATGATCCATATCTCTGCATGCAGGGACTAGTCAAGTCGTGCAGTTGCCGAGGTGTTGTGGGAAGCACAGACGCCCACGTCCAATCAACCGCCACGCGGCGCCCAAGGCCGCAGGCTGTTAGGGCACACGGCGCTTCGCGCTTGCCCCTTCGCTTCTTCGCTAAGCCAAGCCCGCGCGCGCCTTCGGCCCGGGGGCTACTGTCGGCGTTCTGGGAATGGGGGTCCCCAGACTTGCCTGCCTGCAGCCTGCGGCGTGGCTCAAGTGGGGGCCCAGCGCGGCCCATCTTCATCAACACAAGCTCAAGACCCTCGCGAGGAGCCCAGCCTCGCGGGGTGGATGACAGAGATCTTCCTCAGGAGCGGCCTCATTAGGCAGGCTCGCGAGGAGGCGGAGAGATCAATGCAAGGGTACCTCGTGAGGATCCAGTGATGCAAGCCATGAAGATCAAGACCAGGCGGGCGCCAGGCGGGTGCCGTCCTGTGCAGAGTCCTTGCTTCCCCTTTGGTGCAAAGGGGGCAAGCATAGGCCAAGGCATCAGGCAAAGGTTACCATTCCAGTGCAACGAGACCAAGACCAGCCGGACAGAGGTCACCGTGGAGCCCAAGACGGCGTCACCACCAGAGCTTTTGGCAGCCGAAGACCACCTTTGGTCAGGATAACTTGTACTAGATGTTCCCCTTCAAAATGGCCAATTGTTGGCGCCCTTCCCGCTCAATTATTTCGGGGAGAGGCCCAGGGCCTCTATAAATAGAGCTAGCCTCCACAGAGTAGAGGCATCTGGGGACAAAGTAGAACTCATCGCACCAGCTCAAGAACACCTCTCGCGAGGCTATTCTTCCTTTGTACTGTTCAACATCAGCCCCCGAGGCAATCCACCACACCACACACTGGAGTAGGGTATTATACCACAACGGTGGCCCGAACCAGTATAAATCTCGTGTCCCTTGTGTTGTTCATAGTTTCCATCTTAGTTCACACGAGAGGATCGGACGTAGATCGGTAGGGGAGAGATCTCCGCGCGCACCCCAGTGTTCGAACCTCAAGGGTTTGCTGGAACCCGAAATCCGACAGATTGGAAGTCATGCCTCTTGGTATTGGCAACCTTGATTGCTGCCAGCTTTTCTTCTCGAGCTTCCTTGCAATGGACGCGAACCAAGGACAGGGCCACATCAGCACCGCACCGGGCAGAAGACTTCTTCCACTCCTGCACTCGACCGGGGATCTCGTTAAGTCGAGTCATCAGAGACTCGAGGTCATTCTGGAGCGTTGCCCTTGGCCAGGGTGCTGTGTCGATCCGCGACGTTGCGACCTTCAGTCGAGCGAGATAGTCAACGACGCCGTCGATGCGAGATTCCAGTCGGAGCACATTCATGGCAGATTCATCGGCTATAGGAGAGTTGATGGGGTCCAAGCTTGGTTCAATTCGCCCGGTCTCCTCCTCAAAGTCCCGGCAAAACTCTGCATGCACAATCCAAGGGTAAGTCAATAGTTGTATGCCGAGTCGACGAGGACAAACCAGTCGGAACAAAGAACATACCTTCAAGCTTGACGAACAACTTCTTAGCAAGGCTCCACAGATAACTCTCCAGATCGTTCCTCCTGCGGGCAATGCCTTCCATCTTCTCGTTCAGATTAACCTTGTCCTTCTTCAAGAGAGTTACTTCCTTATTGGCTTCGTCCAGAGCAGATTTTAGCTTGGCGTTTTCTTCCTCCAATTTGCCGACTGAAGCCAGCTTCTATTCAGTCAGAGCGGTTTTCTCATCAGCCTTTTTCTGCGCGGCGACCAGATCTGGATCCTTTTTGCCAGAGCCTGGTTCAGTTTCTCTGAAAAGAAATAAAGCTTGATTCAGAAAAAGCAGAATGAAATCCAGACCAAGGACAAACCAGTCAACGAGTCTTTCTTACCAGTGGCGTCATCCTTGGCTTTCTGCAGCTCTGTCTTGGCCAACTCCAGGTCAAGGTTGAGTTGAATCTGCTGTTTCTCCAGGTCAGCAAAGCGAGCTCCAAGATCACAAGATTTCTGCAACCAAAGAACAGGTCAGTCGACTGGGGAAAAGATTGGTTATTTCGGAGAGGTAAAGGGATAAAGCCAACAAATTCTAAGACTACTGCCGAATCAAACATCCAACAGTAGTCTCGGGGACTACACCCAGTGGGTGCACTTAGCATGCCCCCACTGGTTCAGTTTACACTCGACAAGGTCTTTTCCAGCGCGAGTCCAAAAAAAGAAAGAGAAAGAGACATCAACAAATAGGGTCTTCAGACCCTAGTCGACTGCTAGCAGTCGACCACGGTCTCGGGGACTACACCTAGTGGGTGCACTCAGCATGCCCCCACTGGTTCAAAATTCCACTCAACATGGCCCGACCAGACCGAGTGAAGAAATACAAAATCCAAGACTACGATCGACTGCCCGCAGTCCATCATAGTCTCGGGGACTACACCCAGTGGGTGCACTCAGCGTGCCCCCACTAGTCCAGAAATTCAATCGACATCAACATCAAATTCAGCTCAAAGTACGAATTCGCTCAGTGACAAATCGAAACACCCAGTCGGTGTACAGAAGCAAAGATCCCTTGAAAGAGAGTTTTCAGGTACCATCACTACAAAAAAATTACACTTCTGTGATGATACGTGTTTGTCACAGTAGGTCGCGTTTTCTGTCATGCATGTACATCCATGAAAAATTTATGACAGAATCAAGATAGTCATACCTGTGCTGTCGTAGAAGTGTTCCATGACATTGCCAAAATTATCATCACGGAAGTTGTCGGGTGGTTGGTGCGACATATGCCAACGGATGGCTTATCATTGTGGGTGCCAATAAGACGTCGCCGGTGCCTGGAAACGGGATGAGGCGAAGACATGCACGCCGGCGGATCTTACCCAGGTTCGGGGCTCTCCGAGGAGATAACACCCCTAGTCCTGCTCTGCGGGGTCTCCGCATGATCACTAGATCAGGAAAGGTAGCTACAATTGCTCCTAGAGCTGTTTTGGGGTTCAAGGGAGAAGAAGAACAAGGCTCGCTCTAACTTCTCTCTATCTATGGTGTGTGTCTATGCTTAGAAGCCAACCCTTTGCATGGGTGCCCCGGGGGGTTTATATAGGCCTACCCCCCGGGGGTACAATGGTAATCCGACTGGGCGTTGGTCCCAGCCGTCAGTGTCTACGCTCGCCGGCTTCTCCGCCGGCTGTTGGGTCCCGCCGGCTGCCGGCTTCTTGGTCGACAGGCCGGCCCCACCGCTTAGGGTCTTGTCGGCGGCTGCTTACTGTAGCCTCGCCTCTGATGACGAGGGCTTTGTCGAGGTAAGCGTGGCTACAGTGGGCCGCCTCGGGGGCTCTCACTGTAGCCTTACCTCGTCTTGTCTCCTTAATGGGGCTCCTGCTTCGAGGAAGGGAGTAGCCGGCTTCTGGGGGCCGGCTACGCCCTTGGCCGACTGGGAAAGGCCGGGCCGCCTTCACGCCTCCCTCTGGCTGATGGGGCCCGCCGCCCGTGGGCCGTACGGGATTCTGTCGTGGATGACGTTGAGGCTAGCATGGCTACAGTGCCGAGCCGCATGGGAGACGGCCGTCCCGTACGGCCTCCTGTAGCCATGCCCGCCTCGGGCTTCGGGGGTAGCGGGCCGCACTGTGGCCACACCCCGTCTTGTCACCGTTATGTGGGTGTAGCTTTGGTGGTTGTGGTCTCGGCCGACTTCTTGGAGTCGGCGTTCTTCTTGGCCGGCTTCTTGGAGTCGGCTACCCCGTAGTCGTCCCGGGGAGAGGTTGTTGAGGCGGGGTCGCCTTCCGGGAGTCAGCTTCAGAGGTAGCCGGCCAGGGAAGGCGGCCCAATGCTTGGAGTGCTTGGAGGCCCGAAGGCCTGATAATTTTTTTCAGTAGAACCAGGGGCAGTCGGTTAGGCTACCCGTGGCCATTTACTCCGACAGTAGTCCCCGAAGCTGATTGGGCTTCGAGGTGGAGTAGGGGTTGAGAAGCTCGATCAGCTTCCTATCTTGACAAGTCGGCAGCTGGGAGCCGGCTTTAGTTAGGCGTTCCGCCTTGGTCGAAAACTCCGGAGTCGGAGGGCGGGAGCTTGCTAGCGTATGCTCCGGGCCGCGGGCCAGCCACTTGCCGTCTGCGAACCACGTGGCCTCCCTTGGCCAGAAAGCCTGCCAGCCCACGCGCGTGACGGGACGTCGCCGCAGGGCGGGGGCCCGCCACGTCCGCGCCCGGGCCCAGGCGCGGATTCTCTGTATCCCGAAACCGCCCGCACGTCCCGTGCGGCAGTTTCGGCTCGCATTTATGCGCAATAATCGCGGGACGTGGGGGGAGTGGGCGTAGTTAATCCCACGACTCCCCCCACGTTCGGCTTCCCCGGTCCTGCCTCGCGAAGCTATAAGTAGGGGGAGGTGGAGGGCGGCAGGCCCTCGCACGCTCCTCCTACCTCCACCGTCTTCTTCGCTCTCCCGTTCTTGCGACAGCGCCTCACCGCCGCGCTCTTCCACCATGCATTCCTCCGCCGCCACGCTTGTTTCTGCCATGCCTCCCGCCACGGAGCAGTATGGCGGGGATTGGGACGGCTCCAACGTCCACGACGACCACGTCTAGTTCCTCCGCAACACGCGGCGGCTGCCCAGCGCGGACAAGATGGAGGTCCGCCTCGCGCCGGCGAAGGAAATTACGCCGGAGCCGCAGGAGGGCGAGCGGGTGGTCTTCCGCTCGCACTTCTTGCGCGGCTTCGGCCTGCCGGTGAGCGCCTTCTTCCGCTCCTGGCTCGACTTCTACCAGCTCCAGCCGCACCATCTCACCCCAAACGCGGTGGTGCTGTTGTTCGCCTTCGTCACCCTGTGCGAGGGCTACCTCGGCATCCTCCCCACGCTCGAGCTCTGGGGGGAGTTCTTCCAGTCGAAGCTGGGCACGCGCATGCGGGGCGTGCCGGCTCAGACCGGCGCCTTCATCGCGTCGCGGAGATCGGTTGCCGACAACCCCTTCCCCGTCATCACGCTGATCCAATCGGTGAAGAAGTGGCAAAAATCATACTTCTATGTGCGGAACATCGCCTCGCGGGGCGACTACATCAACCTGCCGGCTTACGTAGTCGGCCCACCGGAGGGCAGGCGGCCCCAGTGGTCCTTCCGGGTCGTGACTCTGACGCCGGCCGGGTCCGCCGCCGTCGCCCGAGTGCGGGAGCTGACCCAGGCAAAGGGCTTGACGGGGCCCGACCTTCTGGCCGCGTTCGTCACGCGCCGGGTTCTTCCGCTCCAGAGCCGGCCTCATCTGATCTGTCAGATGAGCGGCCAGCTCGATCCGAGCTGAATGTGTACCAAGGAGATGCCGCGTGAGGAGGTCGCCTATATGGTGAACTACCTTGCGAACTGCAAACTCACCGAAGAGTGGCAGTTCGGCAAGGAACCGTATAGCCGAGCCAACCCGCCGCCTACGGTATGTTCTCCTCGTCTCTTTCTCTCTCTCTTCGCTGCCGAGTTCCTCTGGGCCGACTCTAACTTAGTCGGCTTGTTCTTTGACAGAGTCCTCTTCTTCGGCCGGCCGGCGAGTCAGACACGGAGCGTCGATTCGTCCCCGACCGGACCGAACACGATCTGGAGCCAATATGGGCATCCAGGTCCCGCTATTGGTTATTGACCGGAGAGATGTCTCGGTCATGTCTACATAGTTCTCGAACCCAAAGGGTCCGCACGCTTAAAGTTACGATGACAGTTTTATTATGAGTTTATATGATTTGATGTACCGAAGGTTGTTCGGAGTCCCGGATGTGATCACGGACATGACGAGGAGTCTCGAAATGGTCGAGACATAAAGATTGATATATTGGACGACTATATTCGGACATCGGAAGTGTTCCGGAGAAGTTTCGGATTAAACCGGAGTGCCGGAGGGTTACCGGAACCCCCCGGGGAAGTATTGGGCCTTAGTGGGCCTTGAGGGGAGAGAGAGGGCAGCAGCCAGGAGGTGGTGCGCCCCCTCCCAGAGGAGTCCTAGTTGGACTAGGAGAAGGGGGCGCAGCCCCCTTTCCCTCTCCCTCTCCCTCTCTTTCCTTCCCCCCTTCTTTTCCTAGTAGGACTAGGAAAGGGGAGTCCTACTCCTACTAGGAGGAGGACTCCCCCCCTCTCCTTGGCGCGCCCCATAGGCAGCCGGCCTCCCCCTTGCTCCTTTATATACGGGGGCAGGGGGGCACCTAAGAACACACTTGATATACGATATTTTAGCCGTGTGCGGTGCCCCCCTCCACCAAATTACACCTCGATAATACCGTCGCGAAGCTTAGGCGAAGCCCTGCGTCGGTGGAACATCATCATCGTCACCACGCCGTCGTGCTGACGAAACTCTCCCTCAACACTCGGCTGGATCGGAGTTCGAGGGACGTCATTGAGCTGAACGTGTGTAGAACTTCGGAGGTGCCGTGCGTTCGGTACTTGATCGGTCGGATCGTGAAGACGTTCGACTACATCAACCGCGTTGTGATAACGCTTCCGCTGTCGGTCTACGAGGGTACGTGGACAACACTCTCCCCTCTCGTCGCTATGCATCACCATGATCTTGCGTGTGCGTAGGAATTTTTTTGAAATTACTACGTTCCCCAACACAGAGCTCCGTTGTCGCTTGAGCGGGCGGCTGCCGGCTCCGTTGTCGAGTTGCCGAGGGCTCTGGGAGCACCACCCGCCGCGTGGACCCCCGTGCCGACCTTCAGGAGGCGACAGAAAGGAACGCGCGGGAGGCGCGGGCGGAGCGAGAGGCGGAGTCACGGAGGGCGGCCGCCGCCCAGGCGGCACGGGAGGAGGAGGCGGCGAAGGCGCTCGCCGATGCCGCAGCTAGGGCCCAAGCAGAGGCTGCGGCCGCGGCGGCGGCGGGGGAGGTTTTGATGGTCACCCCGCTGCGCGTCATGGCGCCTGGGGACATGGAGCCCTCGCCAGAGGGAGCCAGCGGCGACCAGCCAGGGCTGGGGGGAAGCGACGACGTCATCATCCTGGAGAGGGCGCCGGTGCCGACCCCGCCAACTGGGGCAACTCAAGGCGGCCGGCCTGATCCGCCGCCTGCACAGTCGGCGGGGGGCGAGCCGGCCACGAGGGCTGAGATGGCGGTCCGGATTCCGTCGAGCCGGCGCGCGGGGAAGGCCACGTCGGAGCCACAGAAGGCCGCGTCGGAGCCGCAGCCGGCCGTGGGCTCCAGCTCGTCGGCCCGGGATGCGGAGGCGGCTAGCGCTACCTCGGGGTGGACGCCAGGCGGAGGGACAGCCGTGGTGAACGTGGCTGCACAGGACGTCCGGACCCGGCTCCAGGGCCAAGCTGCGGCGCTGAGGCAGTTCACCGACGAGTTCCTCGCGACGCGGGCGGCCATCCGGGTTAGTATTCCCATCTTGCTTCTTCTTGATCTTGATTTCTTCTAGATCTTGATTTCCTCTTGATCTTGATTTCTTCTTGATCTTGATTTCTTCCGTGGGGGCGCGTCAGCGCACCCACTGGGTGTAGTCCCCGAGTTCCGAGTCGGCTGCTGAGCAGGCGGCTTGGAACTTCTTGGTGGATTTGCCCTTGCTATCTTTGTTCTTACTTTGGTCTTCTGTCCATCTTGCAGGACTACCACAACCTTCGAGCGGCCTCCTTCAACTCCCAGGCTCGGGAGCTGACTCAGAAGACCGCCGACCTTACTGAGAGCCGAGGTACGTGGTTTGTTCTTTATCTCATGTGGGGGCGCGTCAGCGCACCCACTAGGTGTAGTCCCCGAGATTCGGGCCGACTGCTGAGCAGTCGGGTCGGATCTTCCTTGACGACTTCTTCTTACTAATCTTTCTTTTTCTGCCGTCCCTGCAGCGGCCAACGCCAGTCTGAGGGCACCGCTGGGAGAGTCTCAGACTGCCCTTCGTGCCAAGGATGCCGAGCTCGCCGCCTTGGTGCAGGAGCGCGACCGCCTGGTCAAGAAGCTGGCCGACCAGGAGGAAGGCCACAAGGCGGCACTGAAGGCTGCGCAGGACCGCGAAGCCACTCTCCAGGCCGAGTTCGAGACGGAGGCGGCTGGCTGGGCTGAGGCCAGGCAGACTCTGGTCTCTGGCTATGGCCAGATCGAAGATCTGGTTGACGGTAAGCTGCCTACCTCTTCGTCCTTTCTTGCAATCTGCCACCTTGGCTCTTTTTCTGATTTGGTGCTCTTTTCTCCTTTTCTTCTTCTTTCTTGCGCAGAATATTTCCCTGGCTATTCTACTGCCGCCAACCAGACCATCGAGGCCCGTCGCCAAGCGCGAAGGCAGGCTGGCTTTGAAATCTCGCCAACCGCCGGCCGCTCGCTGGAGGAACAGCTTCTGGCGATCCAGGCCCATATCCAGCCAGCTCACCGACTGCTCCGCCGGCTTCAGCGAGCCGGGGCGCAGGTTTTGGCTGCCCTCTGGCCCGGCCAAGTGGTTCCTCGCACCCCCAGTCGGACTGCCGACTGGCTGGAGGTGGCAGTCGGCCGCTTCGAAGCTTGGAAGGCCTCGGCGGCTCGCTCCGGTGCCAGGCGGGCGCTGGAGTTCGTCAAGGCCTGGTATCCCGGCCTGAGCCTGGACCAGCTGGCTACCTGGCGGCAGCAAGCCGACACGGAGCTGGAGCCGGCGCGGCCGGCCATCATCCGGCGGGCTTCGGCAATCGCCGACTACACCGACACCAGCGTCTTCGCCCCCGAGGTGGACGACAACGGTGTTGCCCAGCCGGAGGAGTGGTTCGGTCTGAACCCGGCGGACGGCGAAGACTCGGCGGAGGAGATCGACTCCAGCGATGAGGGTGAGGAAGAGGACGAGGAGGGTGAAGACGCCGAGCCGGCTGGTGGAGCAGCCGGCCAGCCTCAGCCTGACCGCACCTCCAGCACTACGTCGCGTGCGAGTGCGTCGCCTGCCGTAGGTGGTGATCAGGCCGAGACCCGCTAAGCGGCCACTCCTTCAGCCGGCGAGGCCGCCTTCACCGACCCGCTTGGCCTCCGCGCAGCGCCTTAGTTTGTCGTCTTTTGTTTTCCTGTCTTGTTACTTTTGGAACAATGTTTGGTTAAGTCTGCACAATTCCACCCATTGGGTGTATTCAAACTTATGTCTGTTGCCAGCCTGTTGGGGGCTTTATGTGTATATATAACTTATGCATTTGGCCTTTCCTTGTACTTTTGCTTTTTATCATTCGGCTGTTTCCTTTGCCGCCCTCCCTTGGTTGCCGCCTCCCCAGTCCAACAGTTGCTCTGCAATCTGTAGCCGGGGGAGTGCCTGGCCGATTGGGGGGGGGGAGTACTCTAGCTCTGCTGGACTAAAGCTAAGTTTTTCAGGAAGCCGGCCAGCCGGCTGTTCTGGTAGCCGGCAGGCATGTTTGGAGGCCGTCCCTTTGCTATATAGGTTCATTGTTCCTTAGCCATTTTTCGTGTGGGCGTCCTTTCTGTCTTGCCTCTTGCTAGTCGGACAGTCAGTTCTTTGAGCTGCGACTTTCAACAAGAGAGGACTCGGGAGCCGGCGCACTACTTTTCTGACTTTAGGAAAAACTTTCGATATAGCTCAAGGCGGCCAGTCCCCGGGCCGACTAGTCGAACCCGGTGCCGGACAAGAATTCAAAATGTAATAATACATTCATGGATATGACACTCGTCAGTCATAGATAAATAAAAGGCAGTCCCCGAGTGCTGTTCGGGGGGCCTGTTGGTTTGTACTTAATACAAAAGGGTAGCGTGATACATACTGCTTTTCAGCTGTAAAATCGTCTTAGGAGGTTTGCGTTCCATGGCCGCTCCGACTCCTTGCCGGAGTCGTCTCTCTTGCGTGCTCTTGGTTTTTGCGCGTCGATCAAGTAGTAGGAGTCGTTGCCGAGTGCCTTGCTGACGACGAAGGGGCCTTCCCAAGGGGCCGAGAGCTTGTGCTGGCCGGCTGTTCGCTGGATCAGCCGGAGCACAAGGTCGCCCTCTTGGAAGGATCTTGGCTTGACCTTGCGGTTGTAGTAGCGACGCAGCCCTTGCTGGTAGATGGCGGACCGGCTGAGTGCTAACAGCCGGCCTTCTTCCAGTAGGTCGACGCCGTCTTCTCGTGCTTCCTTGGCCTCCTCCTCCGTGTACATGGTGATCCGAGGCGAGTCGAACTCGATGTCTGTTGGGATGACGGCATCGGCACCGTACACAAGGAAGAACGGAGTGAAGCCGGTTGACTTGTTGGGTGTAGTGCGCAGACTCCAAAGGACAGCCGGCAGCTCATCGAGCCAGCAGCCGGCCGATCATTCCAGTGGTACAACCAGTCGGGGCTTGATGCCGGAGAGGATGAGTCCATTTGCTCGCTCGACCTGGCCATTTGACTGCGGGTGGGCAACGGACGCTAAGTCCAGTCGGATGCCCTGCGTCGCGCAGAAACGTGCCAGTGCTCCTTTGGCGAAGTTCGTGCCGTTGTCGGTGATGATGCTGTGCGGCACGCCGTACCGAGTAGTGATGTCGGTGATGAACGTCACGGCAGTCGGCCCGTTCAGCTTCTTGATCGGTTTTGCTTCGATCCACTTTGTGAACTTGTCCACGGCGACTAGTAGATGTGTCAAGCCGCCGCGGGCTGTCTTGAAAGGGCCCACCATGTCCAGTCCCCAGACGGCAAAAGGCCGGGTGAGGGGAATGGTCTTGAGTGCAGAAGCCGGCAGATGTTGCTTGGAACTAAAAACTTGGCATCCTCTGCAGCTCTTGACTATTGCTTTAGCGTCCTCCAAGGCAGTCGGCCAGAAGAAACCATGGCGGAAAGCCTTGGCCACAAGGGATCTTGAGGCTGCGTGGTGGCCGCATTCGCCTTGGTGGATGTCTTTGAGAATTGCCACTCCTTTTTCTGGCCCGACACAACGCTGGAAGACTCCAGTGACGCTGCGCTTCACAAGCTCTCTGTTGATTATTGTATATGCTGCGGCTCGTCGTTGCAATAGTCTTGCTGAGATCTCATCAGCCGGCAGCTCTCTGCTGACTAGGAACTTGAGGATGGGCTGGGCCCATGAGGGAGCTGTGACTTCTTCTTCTGTTAATGTGGCCACCATGACTCAGGTGGGTGGGTTGGGTGGCGTTGAATTGGAGTCGGCCACCGCTTCCTGTGTCGTTGCAGTCCCCGGGCCGACTGCTGCAGTTCCCGGGCCGGGTTCTGAAGTCCCCAGGCCGGGTGCAACTACGGCAGTCCCCGGGCCAGTTGTCGAAGTCCCCATGCCACCTGCGGGATTTCTCCAGTCGGATCCGGCTGTATCTGGCGCAGGCGGTACGAAGATGGAATCCGACTCTGGAGACGGCTTGATGGACGGCTTGAGGAGGCGCTGGAGGGGACGCCAGTCGGTATGGCTTGTCGGGTGGAGCCGATCCGTGCTAGGGCATCTGCTTGGTCGTTGTCGGCCCTTGGCACGTGAAGGAACTCGCACCCTTCGAAGTATCCGCTGATCTGCTGGACCAGAAATCGATAGCTCGCCATGTTCGTGTCCTTGGCGTCCCAGTCGCCAAACGATTGCTGGACCACTAAGTCTGAGTCGCCGTAGCACAGGATCCGGCATATGCCGAGTCCTTGGCTAGCCGGAGCCCGTGTACGAGCGCCTCGTACTCGGCCACGTTGTTGGAGGCGGCAAAGTGGATCTGCAGCGTCTACTTGAGCTTGTCGCCTTTGGGAGAGGTGAGGACGATGCCGGCTCCCAAGCCGGTGCGCATCTTGGACCCATCAAAGTGCATCCGCCAATGGGTAGAGTCGGGAGCCGGCGGTAGGTACTGGGTCTCGGCCCAGTCGACGAGGAAGTCGGCCAATGCTTGCGACTTTATGGCGGTGCGGGGTTGATAGAAGATTGTGTAGGGTGCCAGCGCAATGGCCCATTTAGCCACCCGGCCGGATGCATCCCGACTGCCTATGATCTCGGCAAGCGGGGCAGTGCATACGACCGTGATGGGGTGCTCTTGGAAGTAGGGCTTCAGTTTCTTGGCAGCGAAGTACACCCCATAGCACATCTTCTGGTAGTGCGAGTAGTTTTGCTTTGAGCTGGACAACACTTCGCTGAGATAGTACACCGGCCTCTGGACTAGCTGGGCTCGGCCTTCCTCCGGGCGCTGGACCACAACAACAGTGCTGACGACTCGGCTAGTCGCGGCGATGTAGAGGAGCATGGGCTCCTTCTCAGTCGGCGCAGCCAGGACAGGCGGAGTGGTCAGCATTTTCTTCAACTCATGGAAGGCTTGGTCGGCTTGGTCGTTCCACTCGAAGTGAGTGGACTTCTTCATGAGTCGGTACAAGGGGAGAGCCTTTTCTCCTAGTCGGCTGATAAAACGATTCAGGGAGGCTAAGCAGCCAGTGAACTTCTGCACATCTCGCAGCTTGGTGGGAATCTCCATCCTCTCGATGGCCTTGATCTTGACGGGGTTGCATTCGATGCCGCGCTCGGAAACCAGGAAGCCCAGCAGCTGGCCGGCTGGCACTCCGAACACGCACTTCTCAGGATTGAGCTTGATTTGGAATCGGCGCAAGTTGGCGAATGTTTCTTTCAGGTCTTCCAGCAAGGTACCGCGCTTCTCTGTCTTCACCACAATGTCGTCTACATAGACGTGGGCATTTCTGCCGAGTTGTTTCAAGAGGCATTTCTGCATGCAACGCTGAAAAGTGGCACCGGCATTTCTCAAGCCGAATGTCATTGTCAGGTAGCAGAAAGCTCCAAAGGGTGTGATGAAGGCAGTCTTCAGGCGGTCAGCCGGGTCCAACTTGATCTGATGATACCCTGAGTATGCATCCAAAAAACTTAACAGCTCGCATCCGGCTGTGGAGTCTATTACTTGGTCAATCCGCGGCAAAGCAAACGGATCCTTTGGGCAAGCCTTGTTCAAACTAGTGTAGTCTATACACATACGCCACTTGTTATTCTTCTTCAGAACCAGAACTGGGTTGGCAAGCCACTCTGGAAAGAACACTTCCATGATAAAGCCAGCGGCAAGGAGCCGGGCTATCTCTTCTCCCACAATTCTTCGCTTCTCTTCTGACAGTCGGCGGAGGGGTTGCTTGACCGGCTTCGCATCAGCTCGGACATGTAATTTGTGCTCGGCGAAATCCTTCGGGACACCCGGCATGTCCTTTGGGGACCATGCAAAGATGTATCGATTCTCACGGAGGAAGTCGACGAGCTCGCCTTCCTATTTACTGTCCAAGTTCACTCCAATGACAGCGAACCTCTCCGGGTTCTCCGGGTCCAGAGGTATCTTCTTCGTCTCTTTGGCAGGCTGGAAGGAGCCCTGCGCATCACAATCCTTGGGGTTGGGGGACAAGGCCGGCTGCTTGCCGGCCATGGCCACAACCCGTTCCAACATCTTCTTCTCTTCAGCCACCACGAGGGACTCGGCCAGCCGGCTACTGGCCATGGTGCACTCGATGGACTTCTTGTAGTTGCCGGCTACCGTGATGATCCCCTTCGAGCTCGGCATCTTCATCTTCAGGTAGGCGTAGTGGGGCACATCCATGAACTTGGCCAAAGCAGGTCGGCCAAGCAGTGCATGATAGGGGCTCTCCAAATCCACTACCTCGAACCATATTGCTTCTCGGCGAAAATGATCTTTGTCTCCGAAGAGAACATCCATTTTGATCTTGCCGATTGGGGAGCAAGACAGGCCGGGGACGATACCATGGAAGATGGTGCGGCTCGGCATGAGCTGCTTCGCTTTGATGTTCAGCTTCTCCATGGTATCGCGGTACAGTATGTTGATACTGCTTCCGCCGTCTATTAGGACGCGGGAAAATCTGGCAGCTCGCCTCTCCGTCGCGAGGGTGACGTCCAAGACCATTGCATAGGAGCCAGGCGAAGGCATCACCTCTGGGTGGTCGGCCTGGCTCCAGCTGATCGGCTTTTCTGACCAGTGCATGAACTCGGGGGCGCTGGTGGCGACTGCATTCACTTCTTGGTGCTGTCGGCGTCTGCTGCGCTTGTCGTCGGCTTGACTGGTGAAGACGACGTAGGCGGCATGCTCTTCGGGGAATTCGTCTTGGATGGCGCCGACTGCCGGCCGAGCCGCCGGCTGCTGGGGGGCTGGAGGCGGCGGGCCGGGAGGCGGAGGCGGCAGCATCCCCTCGCCCTTGGTGATGCGGGTGAGCCAGTGGCATTTCCGAGTTGTGTGGTTGGACGGCTTCGCGCCGCTGTGGAATTTGCAGGGGGCATCGAGAGCTTGTTCGTAGGAGAAAGACGGCTGCCAAGCCGGCCTTCCACCCTTCTTCTTGGGAGCAGGCCATTCTTCGGGCTGCTCGTCTTCAACTGTGGCCACCTGCCGACTGGAGGAAGTCGGCATGGGGCCCTTGCGCTTGTGGTCGTTCTGGTAGGGGCGCCGGTTGGGGTCGCCAGCCGGCGTCTTGGGAGCCGGAGCAATCACCTTCCCCGAGGCGTCTACTCGGAGTTCGGTTTTCATTGAGGAGTCGGCGGTGGTGTACTTGTCCGCGATGACCAGCAACTCGTCGAGGGTAGCCGGCCCGTCGCAGAGGAGTCGGTGCTTGAGGAGGGTGCCCTCTCGGCACCCGGCGGTGAAGTACTCGATGGCCTGGACCTCATGCACTCCCTCGCAGGAGTTGCGGAGCTCGGCCCATCGCGTGAGGTAGTCGCGGGTCGACTCGTTAGGCCCTTGGACGCAGAGGGAGAGCTGGCGCGGCTTGGGAGGCCGCTTGTAGGTGCTGGTGAAGTTGCGGACAAAAACTTCGGTGAAGTCCAGCCAACTGTTGATGCTGTAGGGCTTGAGGCTGTTGAGCCATGTGCGCGCCGTGCCCTGCAGCATGAGGGGGACGTACTTCACGGCGACGCGCCGATTGCCGTTGGCTATGCTGACAGCCGTGGAGTAGTCGATGAGCCAATCTTCCGGCTTCACCGAGCCGTTGTACTTGGGCGTGTCTCTGGGGAGCGAGAACCCTTTGGGGAAGGGCTCGTCGCGGATGCGGGGGCCAAAGCATGGCGGGCCGACATCGTCTTCTTCTTCTAACGCCAAGGATCGAGCAAGGCGGTCGATCCTGTGGCGGGCGTCGCTCTCGCCGACTCCTTCTCGGCGGCCGAGTCGGTCGCCAAGAGTCGGGTGTGTGATAGGCGGCGGAGTGAGGCGTCTTTCTCTTCGAGGCGGGGGAGGAGGCACATTCCCTTGGTGCTCTACTGCTCGAGGGCGGCCCTCCGCGTCGCGCTCGATGGTGATGCGAGTCCGGCTGCGGCTAGCAGCCGGCTCCTTGTCTTTCTTCTGGCGTGCGCCGCTCGCAGTCGGCGAGCGGGACGTCGCGGCGTGCTCCCGGCGCGGGGGATGACTATCAGCACGGGCACCGGCTTCGTGCCGTTCTGCAACCACGTCGATCAGCTGCTGGATCCGTCTTGTCATGTAGGGGAGCTCGTCGGCTCCCAGCCTATTGAGCTCTTCTGCGGCCGCCTGGGCGGCTCGCAAATTCTCGAGCGGGGTGGCGTAGACGGGGCGATCTGCCCCCAGCATGCTGGCGACGGCCGCGCCGCGCTTCTGGACGAAGCCGGCTCGGCTCGGGCCGCTAGGCGGCGGCGTACCGAAGGCGGCGCGGTCGACTTCGCGCTGGTGGGCCTCGGTGAGGCGTCTCATGGAGGCTATCTTCTGGCCCTCCGCGATGAGGGCGAGGCGGCGTGCCTCCAGGGTCTCGGCGTCGGCATCGGCCGGGATGGGGACGGAGAGGTCGTGCATCGCCGCTTGCAGGGCGTCGTGGGCGTTCTCGCCCGAGTTGGCGACGTGGCTGATGACCAGCACTTCGGTGACAGCGCTGCTGCCGCTGTCAGCTCGAGGGAGGGGGTCATCGAAGACCACCACGTCGGAGGGGTAGGCGTCAAGCGACGCTGTGTCGGAGTCGACAAGCATCGGGTCGGTGGAGCCGACCGATTCCACATCCGCAGCAGGCTCGCTGCAGACGTGAAGTTGGTCGAGGAGGCTGACGAGGCGGCTCTCGGGGAAGTCCGTGCCTGTGTCGGACGCAGGCTCGTCGGAGATGCGAGTCCCTCTGAGCAGATCGGCGAGGCAGCTCGCTGCGCAGGCGTCGTCGACGCCTTGCAGCGCGTCGAGGCAAACGCCATCGGGCGCAGCAGGCTGGCTGCGCTCGCGGGGGAGGAAGAGGGTTCCCGTCCAGAACAGGTCTCCGGACGACGGTGCACCAGGCCCCACGGTGGGCGCCAAATGTCGGGTGGTTGGTGCGACATATGCCAACGGATGGCTTATCATTGTGGGTGCCAATAAGACGTCGCTGGTGCCTGGAAACGGGATGAGGTGAAGACATGCACGCCGGTGGATCTTACCCAGGTTCGGGGCTCTCCGAGGAGATAACACCCCTAGTCCTGCTCTGCGGGGTCTCCGCATGATCACTAGATCAGGAAAGGTAGCTACAATCGCTCCTAGAGCTGTTTTGGGGTTCAAGGGAGAAGAAGAACAAGGCTCGCTCTAACTTCTCTCTATCTATGGTGTGTGTCTATGCTTAGAAGCCAACCCTTTGCATGGGTGCCCCGGGGGGTTTATATAGGCCTACCCCCCGGGGGTACAATGGTAATCCGACTGGGCGCTGGTCCCAGCCATCAGTGTCTACGCTCGCCGGCTTCTCCGCCGGCTGTTGGGTCCCGCCGACTGGTGGGTCCCGCCGGCTGCCGGCTTCTTGGTCGACAGGCCGGCCCCACCGCTTTCGGTCTTGTCGGCGGCTGCTTACTGTAGCCTCGCCTCTGATGACGAGGGCTTTGTCGAGGTAAGCGTGGCTACAGTGGGCCGCCTCGGGGGCTCTCACTATAGCCTTACCTCGTCTTGTCTCCTTAATGGGGCTCCTGCTTCGAGGAAGGGAGTAGCCGGCTTCTGGGGGCCGGCTACGGCCTTGGCCGACTGGGAAAAGCCGGGCCGCCTTCACGCCTCCCTCTGGCTGATGGGGCCCGCCGCCCGTGGGCCGTACGGGAGTCTGTCGTGGATGACGTTGAGGCTAGCATGGCTACAGTGCCGAGCCGCACGGGAGACGGCCGTCCCGTACGGCCTCCTGTAGCCATGCCCGCCTCGGGCTTCGGGGGTAGCGGGCCGCACTGTGGCCACACCCCGTCTTGTCACCGTTATGTGGGTGTAGCTTTGGTGGTTGTGGTCTCGGCCGGCTTCTTGGAGTCGGCGTTCTTCTTGGCCGGCTTCTTGGAGTCGGCTACCCCGTAGTCGTCCCGGGGAGAGGTTGTTGAGGCGGGGTCGCCTTCCGGGAGTCGGCTTCAGAGGTAGCCGGCCAGGGAAGGCGGCCCAATGCTTGGAGTGCTTGGAGGCCCGAAGGCCTGATAATTTTTTTCAGAAGAACCAGGGGCAGTCGGTTAGGCTACCCGTGGCCATTTACTCCGACAGAAGTGTCCACTTCCATGACGATAAATCGCGCGTCACAGAAGTGCTTTCGTCAAGGGTGACCGACACGTGGCATCCACCGTAACGGAACGCTGTTAAGCTATCGGGTCGGATTTTGGATCCGATAACCCGTTAACAGCCACGACCAATGCCGATTTTCCACGTGTAAAATTCTCATTGGCTGACGGATCCAACGGCCGAGATGGGCCTATGATATGTTGACACGTGGACCGGCCCAAAAGTGGCCCACAAAGATTAAATGGGCTGGCCCAACCGAAGGCCAATAAGATTTAGCGGACCATAATGGGCCGGCCCAGCTAAAGGCCCACAAAATTTAGCGGACCATAATGGGCCGGCCCAGCTAAAGGCCCACACGATTTTGCAGACCATAATGGGCCGGCCCAGCTAAAGGCCCACAAGATTTTGCGGACCATAATGGGCCGGGCCAGCTAAAGGCCCACAAGTTTCTGCCGACCATAATGGGCCGACCCAGCTAAAGGCCCAACATTCTTTGTCAAATCGGCCCGTCAACGGCCTGTCCTAAACTTGTCATCAACGTGGCCCATGGTCACTTCTGGCCCGTTAACAGTCCGCTAAGTAATTGGGCCGAATTACGGCCCGGTGTATTTCCGGCCTGTTAAAGGTCCGGCTTCATTTGGGCCCATTTACAGGCCATCACAACTTTCGGCCCATAAACGACCGTGAAGGATTTGGGTCATATTCGGCCATGTCTGACATTTGGCCTGTTAGAGGCCCACTATAGCTTTGGGCCACTTTCGGCCTGTTGTCATTTTCGGCCTGTTAAAGCCGGATGTAAACCATGGGCCATATGTGGCCCAACGTCATATCGGGCCCATTAACGGCCCATATAGAAATGACGATAATCTAGCCCGACCAAAGTTCCGGCCTGTTAAAGGCCCGTGTATTAGGTCGGCGCATTTACGGCCCATCCGAATTTCGTCATGTTAAAGTCCAGTGGGTTATTTGGCACAATCAGGGCCCAATCTCACTTTCGGTCTATTAAAGGCCCATGTATTTTATGGGCTCGAGATATTTACACCTGTAAACGGCCTATTTTTACTGAGGGCCCAGATTATGTTTAGGCCTGTTAAAGGCCCACTATGGGCACAGGCCTACCAGAAAAATATGAAAGCTTATGCTGATTTAGGCCCAGATATTTTTAGTGGGCTACATGCCAATTTTGGCCCGTAATCGTTTTTAGCCCAATTGGAATGGGCCCGACGAATGTTGGCTTGTTGGGCTCCTAAGAAGCTTTCGGCCGATTACATTACTAAGATAAACCTACACTATACAAAAATAGCGTCGTAATTACTGCAGCCTGAGGCAGCATCATAAATGTTGTATCACAACAAAATAAATTCCAACCATACAACAAAAGGCCTGTTGGCATAAAGTTTACAGTCCTTCCAGATAAAAGCACCATCAGATGTATAGAAGCACGGATCATTTGACCTGAGTGCTAATGTTTCAGGCTGTAGAATCTGATGGAGCAGCACGATCTCCACCTTTTTCCGCCATTGCTCTTGAACAACGAAGCGAATGTCTGATAGTCTGGTTTCAAAACCATTCATATCTTGACGACATTTCTCAACCACTATTCTTGTTTCCGAAACAACGTCCATTAGGGATTGGACTTGTGTCTGGAGCACAGATATATCACTCTATCTTGCAGGAAGATTTTGTTCAGTAGGCGATTTGGACGAGGTTACCTTGATAACCAACCCAGAATTACGCAGGAAGGTGCTTTTTGCACTGTTAGTGGAGAGATACTGACGCACTGCAGCAAGAGGTGACATTGTGCCTGTAGTAGCCTCATCACCTTCAGGTGGTTGTGGCTGTTCAATCATTTGTTCCATAGCTTCCTGAAAGTTTGAACTTGTAGATTAGTGTACCAGATAAGTTACTAATGAGACAAAAACAAACAAAGTAGGTTAAACGTTTATACATAACTTATTTTGGTGAACTACTGTAATACATTAGCATGTATTGTAGTGCCAACTACATAATAAAATCACTTTCGGAACATATGTCCATGTAGCATGCCTACTGTATTGTCTATTTCCTCACATTCGTTGACATCTAAGGATAAAGAGACATGGTTTAAAGTAGGATGAACATAGTATGACATCATTCATATCATGGGCAAACAGATATAAAACAAACAGGCTATTTTATCATTGTGTGCGCACGTGAACATAACAACTAGATTACAGATCAAGACCAAAAGAATATCCTTCATCTCTTTTAAACCATGTAAGGTGAAATGATACGTTAAGACAACAGTGAATAAAAGTGAACAGAGTAACTGACATTGGCTGCAAACCAAGTAGTTAAATGAACACATCACAGTACCAAGGACTTACAACAGCGGCTTGAACTGGTGTGCTCATGCCCTTCATCTTGCTGGTGTGGCAATCCTTGAAGATTTGCACTGCATTCGGTTCAGGTTCTTTTTGGTCCGCACGGGATTTCCTCTGTATTTGGAACAAGTCAATATAGATATGATAATATGGCACAAAAAGAAGAAGGAAGTAGCAGCTATTTACAAGAGCCTCGCAGTGTGCAATATAGTTACGAGATCCTGTGGTCTGTTGGAATTTCACTTTAGAACGGTTGGTTTTGTTCTTCAAACAGTTAGCCTAGAAGAAGATACACTTGTAAGGCACATACATAAATACAAGTTCAATATGTGGTCTGATCAAATACATATAGCCTACCTGATACTTTGGATCAGACTAGTGTTTAACGAGGGCTGTCCAGTCTTCATCTGTAATATATTCCACTCGAGTTGTTTGGGCGATTCCATTGTTAGCCTTGCCTTCAAAGTGAGATTTTCTAAGGTGGTACCGATACTGTCGCAGAGCAGACTGAAAAACATGAGTGCATGCTTGTCTAGTTGTATCATCTTTCGGATCCAACTTGAACCTCATCTGTTGAAAAAAGAATGTGAGTCTTATTAGGAGGAAGCTAGAAAGTATGGGACAGAGCAAGACAATATTACTAATTGCGATGAATAACATTACTTACGGATAAATGGTCAAGGAAGGTGTTAAACTGGGTATTATCTTTCTCATTCCTGTACTGGATCCACGTTGGGAGGATACGTGCATGACACCTAATGGTAACGGATGCCTCTGATACTAACTTGACTCAGTCTGTAGCATCACGTGGCCTTTTTAAACCTGCCTCAAAATGGATCTCCATTGTTCCTCCTTTAGATTTTGTTAATCTGTTAAGCATTATCCCTGATGTCTATTTCCGCTTGCGCCGTGGTGCTAGTTCAACAACGAATATGGAAAGTGTTAGTGTACATCAAACTGTGAGAGTACATATAAAGGAGCATGCAACTGCAACTTGACTCGGTCAGGTACTGTCTTGGTGTTGATGCTCATGAGGTTCATATGATCTTGCCAAGTCCTGTTGTGTCAGCAGTGCTTCGGAAGTAGTGTTAGGTGTGAAGGCAGCTTGGGAACTGGCCAGTTCCGGAGCAAACGAACGAGTAACTGGTTGAGATGCTGGTACAGTTGAAGCGGATGCTGCAGCTGGTGGAGGAGGTGATACTGTGTTTGTAGATTTAGCCGGTGGACTTGGACGTTCTACTGCACTATAAGTACCAGCAGAATCTCGACGGCAGAACCTTTTCCGTTTCACCGGACGAGTAACAGCACTCCCTACTATATTATTTTCCTTGCTCTTTTTTGACTACGCCATGTCAAGCTGTACCCACAACACAAAAGAATAAAATCACTCTTCAGGACTCATTGATGCATGATACAGACAAGCAATACTTTTATCTAACACAACCGTATGAGAATGGAATATGTAAGAAAAACAGGACGGCATGACATATTCACAGCTACGATGTGCAAACTAAGCAGAAGGATTTTCAAGAAAATAGAAGTAATGCAAGCTAGACACCATATGAAAGATGCAACCAATATTACTCTGCCAAGTTAAAAGTGTCTTGTCATAAGTGGCAATTCGAAAAATTAGAAGCAGTACAACGTAGAAATCAATGCAAGATGCAACCACTATCAAACTACCATGTTAAAAGCGTCCAATCATGAGTGACTGATTCGGGATACACAACAGCAGTACTTTGATGTAAGAACATGGTATTATAGATAGATGCAATGTATTCTAGACACAGAAAGCCATGTCATATGCACATGTATAACGTATAAACTCAGCAGGTGCAATTTAATCAAAATAGAAGAAATACAGGCTAGACAACATATGCAACATGAAACCAATTATCACACTATCAACTTAGAGCAAGCACCTGCGATGGTGGAGTACGGGAGATGAACTCATCATGTAGACTTGGTACTTCAACATCATTAGCAGTAGCAGTGGCAAATCTAGAGAGTCTCTGTTTGCGTCGGTGCAGAGGACCACCAACATCCCCTAACTTACTCTTTTCCTTCCTATTTTCTGATATTGCCTTATGAAGTCAAAACCACAAGAAGATGAATAAAATTAGCTCTGCATAACTGGTTGATGCATGATACAGACGAACACTACTTTGATGTAAGGCAAGCGCAGGATAGGAGGATGGAATATATACAAAAAAAGACAGCGTTTCATATTCACACGTACGATAGCGTGTCTTATGGGTAAGTAATCGTTGCAGGTATAAGTTGTAAGCTACGCAGATGCAATTCAACATAATCAGAAGCAATACAAACTAGACATCATACGGAAAACACAACCACGTATAATAGTTCCAAGTAAGAGCAAGCACCGGTGATGGTGGAGTAGGGGAGATGTGCTCATCATGTACATGTATGTTCTAGAAACAGGAACACGTGTCATATTCACAGGCATTATGTGTAAAGTAAGCAGATGCAATTCAAGTTAGAAGCAATACAAGCTAGACATCATATGCAACATGCAACCACATATAATAGTGTCAAGTTAGAGCAAGCACCTGTGATGGTGGAGTAGGGGAGTCATCATCTACACAGCTACGTTGACTGTCCAGCCTTGTGTTGTCTTGCAAATCTTGTTGGGAGGATGGCGGAGTAGAATCTGTAGAGACCCCCTGTTTGAGTTGCTCCGAAGGACCACCATCATCCACTGCCGGACTAATTTCCTTCAGCTGTAATGATTTTGCATTGTGAAGTCAAACCGATAAGAAAAAGGGATTAGAAACACTGCAAGACACCATATGGAAGGTGCAATCAATATCACTCTGCCAAGTTAAAACTGTCTCGTCATAGGTGGCGTTCATCAAACTAGAAGCAATACATGCTAGAAATCATATTCAAGACGCAAACCAATATCACACTACCAACTTAAAGGTGTCCCATCATAAGTGACTGATGCAGGATACACAAGAAGAGTAGTTTCATGTAAGAACATGGTGTGATAGACAGATATAGTATGTACCAAAAACAGGAAAGCGTGTCATATTCACATGTATCATGTGTAAGCCAAGCAGATGCAGTTTACACTAATTAGGAGCAATACGAGCTAGACACCATATGCAACATGCAACCAGATATCACACTGCCAAGTTAGAGCAAGCACCTTGGATGGTGGAGTAGGGGAGCGGAGACTTGGACCTTGTAATGCACTATCAGTACAAGGAGAATCGGTACAGATTATCCGTTTACGTTGCTGCAGAGGACCACCATCATCGCCTTCCTTACTCTTTTCCTTCTTCTTTCTTGATTTTGCCTTGTCAAGTCAAACCCACAAGAAAAAGGAATAAAATTTGCTCTTCAGAACTCATTGATGCATGATACTGACAAACACTACTTTCATGTAAGGCAGCCGCATGATAGGAGGATGGAATATGTATGAAAAACAGGACGGCGTGACATATTGACATGTATGATGTATAAATCTTAAACTAAGCACAAGGTGCTTGAACTTGTTAGAATCGATGCAAGCTATAAACCATATGAAAGATGAAACCAATATCACTCTGCCAAATTAAAAGGGTGCCCTAACAAATGTATTTGACCAAATTAGAAGCAATACATGGCAACATGCTAGAAATAATATGCAATATGCAACGAATAAAGGTGACTCATCATAAGTGATTGATGCAGGATACAGAAGAGAGGTAGTTTCATGTAAGAACAAGGTTAACACATAGATGTAGTGTCTACCAAAAATAGGAAGGCATGTCATATTCACAGGTATAGTGTGTAAACTAAGCAGATGCAATTTATCCTAATTAGAAGCATTACAAGCTAGACACTGTATGCAACATGCAACCACATATCACACTGCGAAGTTAGAGCAAGCACCTGTGATGGTGGTGTAGGGGAAGTGTGGTCTTCAGGTACAGAGCTACGTTCAATATCTTCATTTAGGCTTGCTGTTTCTTGAGAATCATGTGGAGAGGATGAAATTGCATTCTTTATAAGAGTATTGCGTCTCATATTAACCAACGCGCGTGACTGTCTCATCATAAGCGATAGACGCAGTATACACAAGAACAGTAGTTTGATGTAAGAACATGGTGTGATAGGCAGATGTAGTATGTACCAAAAACAGGAAGGCGTGTCATATTCACATGTATAATGTGTAAGCTAAGGAGATGCAATTTAACAAATTAGGAGCATTGATGAGGGATACACAAGAAAAGTAGTTTGATGTAAGAACATGGTTAATAGAAAGACGTAGTATGTACCGAAAACAGGAAGGCATGTCATATTCACAGGTATAATGTGTTAACTAAGCAGATGCAATTTACCGTAATTAGAAGCATTACAAGTTACGACACCATATGCAACATGCAACCACATATCACACTGCCAAGTAAGAGCAAGCACCTGCGATGGTGGTGTGGGGGAATTGCGGTGATCAACTAGGGAGCTACGTTGGCTATCTTCATTTAGCCTTGCTGTTTCTTGAGAATCATGTGGGGAGGATGACACTGCACTCTTTAAACGAGTATGGGGTCTCACAGTAACCCACCTGGGTGACTGTCTCATCATAAGTGATTGACGAGGGATACAAAAGAGCATTAGTTTGATGTACGAACATGGTTAATAGACATATGTAGTATGTATCGAAAACAGGAAGGCATGTCATTATCAAAGGTATAATGTGTAAAGTAAGCAGATGCAATTTAACCAAATTGGAAGCAATACAAGCTAGACACCATATGCAACATGCAACCACATTTGACAGCGCGAAGTTAAAGCAAGCACCTGGGATGGTTGTGTGTGGCAATTGAGATCATCAACTGCAGAGCTACGTTTACTGTCTCCAACTGCTGACACTGCACCCGTTAGAGCGCTGGAACGCTTAGTGCTTATCTTCGAATTACACTGGAGCGACTTCTGTCTTTTCTTTTCTGCATTCATCAACACTGCGTCAGAGTCTGAAATACCCATGCATAAAAAAACAATAGTGTGAGTATGAGTGAAGTGTGTGCACAATTAGTACAGTGTAAAGGTAGCAGATAGCAGGTCGGTGAGAAATAAATGACGGGAGACATATGATAGCTCTACAACATGCATGGCACACTAAATTACTACAGGATTCTATGAAAATAACAATCGACTGAAAGCAAATAGGTCAGTCCATTTTTTCTGCACCGTCCGATGTACAAAGAATGGGCAGATCGCCTTCATCTACCTCCAGCCAGTCAGTGTTGACGATCTTCCTCGAAACGCCAGCGACCACCGGCCCAGTATTCCTCCCCTGCCTGCGCCCTCCCCTCGACCTCACCGCACCG